>NC_090024.1:104516056-104816056 GCF_037176765.1 Anolis sagrei
AGAGGGGTTTATATATCTGAAATGTCCAGGGTGGGAGAAAGAACTCTTGTCTGCCCAGGCAGGAAGCAGCCAGGCTTTGAAGTTGAAAAGCCATTCAATGCTAATCAAGGTGGCCAATTGCAACATTCACACTTGCCTCAAGCACACAAAGCATCCTCTTGTCTGTTTGAGGTAGGTGTACCAGTATTAAAAAACCTCTAAAATCATAACAGTAAATAAAGAACAACACTCAAAAACAGGGGAATTCCAGGCAAGAAAAAATCAGGGCCAGCGAATCATCCCCCAACAAAGGATTTCCCCAGGCAGTAAGAAGTTATGTCATGAAACTGCTAGGCTATCAAATTCTAATCAAGGTAGCCAATTGAAACATTCACACCTATCTCAAACAGACAAGAGTTCTTTCTCCCACCCTGGACATTCCACAGATATATAAATCCCACTTGCCTAGTTTCCAACAGACCTCTTAGCCTCTTGGGATGCCTGTCATAGATGTGGGTGAAACGTCAGGAGAGAATGCTTCTGGAACATGGCCAGACAGTCCAGAAAACTCACAGCAACCCAGCTCTGGGAAGCTTCACTGAAGGGAGGGGTGGAAGTGCATCTTGTTTTTATTCAATATTATATTTGAGTATTTGCCATGAGATCACTTTATTCATTATAAACTATGTTTCAGGATAAATCTACCCTATAGAAGTTGTAGTAGTAATTTTATTGACTTGCCCTTAGGCCATATCACAACAAGGCTTGATAAGACTTGATTGCACTCTATGTAGTAAGTTAAAATAAGGCACTTATAACAATAGAGTAAATAAACATAAGATATGATAAAACTGAGTATATAAACTATACAAGTTATAGTTTCACGTGGCCTATTTAGCCTTGTCTGCTAAATAGGGTTGGTGCCTCACAAAACTGCAACTCTCTGATTCCCATAGCATTAAGCCAAGGCAGTTAAAGTGATGTCAAATGGCATTAATTCTACAGTGTAGATGCACCTAAGAAAGAAGATTGTGATCATGAGGAGAAAATGGGTGCAGTTCTTTGTTTCACATGGCAGACCAGGAAAAAAACCCAAATTTACTTTAATAGTGTTTAGGGTTATATTCAAGTATTTATATTTGTACATTTACATGATGACATAAAACAGATTTTTGAAAACTCTGGTTGGCAAAGTGATTTCTGTATGTCCAAAATAGATAACTACGGCATCATGGCTGTGTGAATAGACCAGGCATGGGCAAACTTTGGCCCTCCAGGTGGTTTGAAATTCAATTCCCACAATTCCTAACTGCTGGCAGGCTGTTAGGAATTGTGGTAGTTGAAGTCCAAAGCACCTGGAGGGCCGACGTTTGCCCAAGCTTGGAATAGACCATCACAGACACTTCGGACAGAAGTTTCACATCTCATCTAACCTCACCTTCAGCTAAATGTCTTTTGTAATGAATTCAATTTACATATATTCCAGTCATTTCTTTTTTGGGTTGTGTCAGGAGCGACTTGAGAAACTGCAAGTTGCTTCTGGTGTGAGAGAATTGGCCATCTGCAAGGACGTTGCCCAGGGAACACCCAGGTGTTTTTGATGTTTTAACATCCTTGTGGGAGGCTTCTCTCATGTCCCCACATGGGGAGCTGGAGCTGATAGAGGGAGCTCATCTATGCTCTCCCCAGATTCGAACCTGTGACCTGTTGGTCTTTGGTCCTGCTGGCACAGGGGTTTAACTCAATGTGCCACCAGTGGCTCCCCAATCATTACTGTGATAAGCAGAATAACAGAGTGGTCTGGATCAAGCCTCAGATAATGGTATTCTAGATTAGTAGAATTTGTGCTCTTGTATATTTAAGAAAATCCTTTATCTTGTTGCTTGTATTGGTTTTAGTTGAGTATAGTTGTAGGAGGCTATTTGTATGGGACGAGCCTCTAAATGTGCACCAATATCCTTAGAAGTGAGGTCCATAACGATGCTTGACGTTTGCATCTGGATGCAAATCCACTTGCAGTTCTCAGTCCAGATGAAGAGATCAATATGTCAAAGATGCTTCTTTGTATGGATTTCCTTATCTCAATCAGAGTGTGAAGGTTGAGTAACAATCCTTTAAACATTTAACTGGAAGAAGAAATAATGTAAGCCGAGGCAGACTTTGATCTTTGGAGTAGTCTCATGCTTGTTAACATAATATTTCACCCATTTGCTGATGTTAAACTGATATCATTAATAGGGAAAATGTACAAGTCACATGTTATATAGAGGTTCAGGAAAAAAGGAAATGTGTATTCTGTGTATTAAACAGAGCACGAGTTTATAGAGAGATGTTGATATCTGTACTCTCTAAAGCTACTTTAGATGGAACTTTTTCTATATCAGGCATGGGCAAACTTGGGCCCTTCAAGTATTTTGGACTTCAACTCCCACAATTCCTAACAGCCCCAGGCTCTTTCCTTTTCCCCCTCAGCCGCTTAAGTTGCTGTGGGGGAAAAGGAAAGAGCCTGAGGCTGTTAGGAATTGTGGGAGTTGAAGTCCAAAATATCTGGAGGGTCCAAGTTTGCCCATGCCTGTTCTATATGATATAAGAAATGGCAAGCCGTTTAGTTTATAAATATAGTGTTTCATGTGATTAATGCATGCATGTTGATTTCATAATCTATAGATGCCGTGGGAGGCTGTGATTAATGACATTTTCATGAGATACTCACAATCTTTTACACCATTGGGCTTCAAGTAGTGGGCTATGTTCCAAAACTACTGACAACATTAGTAGCTCATGTGGGCTGTTACTAGCAATACCTGTGCAATTCCCATATTTTGGTTAAACATTAAAAAAATTTTTTATCGTGTCAGGAGCAACTTGAGAAACTTCAAGTCGCTTCTGGTGTGAGAGAATTGGCCATCTGCAAGGACATTGCCCAGGGGATGTCTGGATGTTTTGATGTTTTGACCATCCTTGTGGGAGGCTTCTCTCATGTCCCCTCATGAGGAGCTGGAGCTGACAGAGGGAGGTCATCTTCCCGGATTCAAACTTATAACCTGTCGATCTTCAGTTCCGCCGGCACAGGGGTTTTACCCACTGCTCCTAACCACCTACCAGCTGTTAGAAATTGTGGGAGTTGGAAGTCCAAAACACCTGGAGGGTCAAAGTTTGCCCATGTCTGGGCTAGATGGTTTTACTTGCATTGATAATATTGATGTAGTTACCACATTATAGCGGACCCTTTGTATCCTCTGGGTTAGGTTCCACCCTCATCCCATGGGTATCAAAATCTGTGAATGCTCTAGAACAGGGGTCGTCAAACTTTTTAAACAGTGGGCCAGGTCACAGTCCCTCAAACTGTTGGAGGGCTGGATTATAATTTGAAGAAAGCATGAATGAATACTAATGCACACTGCACATATCTTATTTGTAGTGCAAAAAACACTTAAAAACAATAAAATAATTAAAATGAAGAACAATTTTAACAAATATAAATTTATTCAAAAGTATTTCAATGGGAAGGGTGGGCCTGCTTTTGGCTGATGAAATAGGATTGCTGCTGTTGTTGTTCTTGTTGTGTGCTTTCAAGACATTTCAGACTTAGGTTGACCCTGAGCGAGGGCCAGGTAAATGATCTTGGAGGGCCACATCCAGCTCCTGGGCCTTAGTTTGAGGACCCCTGGTCTATACAGTACTTCTGACAGCCTCAAACATTGCAATGTTTCTGCATAGGGGAGGCGCTCCAACACCTTGTTCATTTTGATTAGACTTTGCTGCAGCTTTTCCAGCTCTGCAACACTCTTTTACAGGCACATTCTTTTACAGGATTGGCGTTGTTGTTGTGTGCTTTCAAGCCGTTTCAGACTTAGGTTGCTCCTGAGTGAGGGCTGGGTAAATGATGTTGGAGGGCTATATCTGGCCCCCGGGCCTTAATTTGAGGACCCCTGCTCTAGAAGCATTATATGCTATGATGAGCCTTGTATAAAATGGTAAAAATAACCTGTACTTTTAGGATTTTTAATGAATATATTCAAGTTGTGGATGGTTAAATCTGTGGTTGCCGAATCCATGGATATGGAGAGCCAACTGTATGGTACAGCCACAACATTTGCTCATAAAATACACAGTGCAGTTTGTACTTTCTTGTGGAATGCATCTAAATTTTTCACTTTTGTGTGTCCTCTGAATTTGTCTCCCCAGTAAGTTTGTGTGCATGTGTATGGAGTGGGGACAGAAGACCTTGCTACATGATTTTTTAAAAAAGGAATAAAAGGCATGGTAAGATTGAGCCCTGTTTTAAGTCCTTTGCTGCTGCCTTGGGTCAAAGATGAGCCCTGTGTCTGAAATCATTCAGGTCTACGAGGTAATATGCCAAAGTTATAACCATTTAGAAAATGTTAAACATTTAAAAAAACAAACCTGCAAGTGAGCTGACCATGGTGCTAGTGCTATCATGCCTGTAAGTGCAAACTGGAGTTCCTAGCACTGTGGAGGAAGAAATAGGTCCTAAAATATTGCCAATGTTACTGCAACAATAAAAGCTACTTAACTGACTTTGGTTTAAGTTCTTTTAAGATACACAATGATTTCTGTCAATAAAGAATATTGATGAAGCCTTATATTATGATGGCATCAATAACGAGAAGTATCTTGCAGGGCAAATTATGTTCAATTAAAAAAACTATTTTAGATCTAAAGAATGAAAGGTTGGGTTAAGAGAGTGATATGATGGCAAATACATGAAGTGGAGCAGCCTGTTCATTCTTTTTGTCAGATATCAACATTGGTATTCTTTTGGTAAATAAATACATAAATAACACTTCTTAGTACTGTAACAGGATCCGCTGGTGGCTACGTGTGTGGCTTGGCAAATTTTGGATCACCGTCCATAGTGTTGTGAATACTTGTCTCATTATTAGAATGTGTGCCTTGATTTTAAAGAATTTGTGCTGGGCTTATGAGTCATCATGTCCAAGAGTACAAAGCAGTCAGGACATTATGAGCCATCCACTATACAATACATTTGGCAGTCAACTTTGAATATAGAACTGATACGAATACTATGTTCACAAAGATCTTTTCATAGATCATTAGGTTACTCCTGCAGCAACTTTGGTAACAAGAAAATATATTATGATAGTTTGCTCAGTGCCAGCTCCATTGGTCTAAGGCAGTGGTTCCCAGCCTTTGGCCCTCCAGGTGTATTGGACTTCAGCTCCCATAATACCGGATAGCTGGTAAACTGCCAGGAATTTCTGGGAACTGAAGTCCAAAACAACTGGAAGGCCAAAGGTTGGGAACCACTGGTCTAAGGCAATGGGGCAAGTGGTGGCTAGTGCTGGCAGAAGTAATTCATTGCTGTGTAGCAGTGGGGTCCATATCCATTTCCCTCCAGTAAAGTTCAAATAGACGTTTGCTTGGGGAACATGCAAAAGAAGGAAGGAACATAATAGTTCTTCTTTCTCTTCTTAGATGGGCAATTAATTTGCTCTAAAGTAAGGCTGTTTTGGTGGTAGCTCAAATCCAATTCTGCAATCCAACATGCAAATAGCTCTAATTGACCTCATGCCTAAAATTTTGCAGGATTTGTTGCCAAGGTCTTTAAAGTCTTGTACATGAAATATATAACATGGAATAAAATAATGAGGTATGGCAATATTTTAGTGCCATAGCTGTATTTGAAGTCATGATGGATGAGTTGATTCAAGCCAACTTTTAATTTTAATTTATTAAAATTGTATAACTTTTAAACACAATCTAGAGCATTTGTATGATTGTATTGTTGGCCATGGAAGGGAAGAAGAAGAAAAATTATCAGTCCTAAAGTATTGTAATTATGAATGTCTTAACTAATGATAAGAAAAACTATCAGTCCTAAAGTACTGTAATTATGAAGACCTTAAATAAAATAAGGAAATAAATAGCAACTCAATGAAATAAGTTTAATTTATCAGTATACAATTTATAACATTCATTTGGTAAGTGGAATTGTGCATTTAGTTACAAATAATATTGCATTATGGATTGTATTGAAATAGACCTTAATTATTGCAGTGGTTTCTGTACAGATCATGATTAAGATATTATGAAAACTTAATACATCATTGGGAGAGTTACAAAAATATTAAATAACATTATGGGCATAGTGTTGCATATCGGAGCATTTCCGTATGTTTGCTCACAGACATCTAGTCATGCATTTTGATGAGTTATTTGTATGAATATAGTCTTGGAAATGAAAGTATAAGGATGATTCCCAGATAGGTAGCTAGATGGATAGATAGCTATACTGGATTACATGATAAGGAAGATATTCTAGTTCATGCCTTGGAAGTCATGTTACCTGATGCTTGACATTTTGAGATGTTTTGGTAACTCAGAAGACTACTCCTGAAGCATGACTTTGTTCCATAGATCTAGAAGGAGATTTTCTTGGCAAATATACTGTATAGAATATTCAGTGAGATCTGTGTGGCCTTAACGCATCAACCATAGCAAGAGCTGGTGGAAATGTAACATTGAATCAATTCTATTTTACAGTAATATGATGTTCTTTGTAATTGTCCCATTTCACAGATATTGTACCCATGGCTTTATAAAAGTCTATTTTCCCACCTAGGGAAAATATAGCTCTGAAAAATGCTCTGAAGCAATTTTCCACTCTCCAGTTTATTATAGGTGAGTTTGTAAAAACAAAAACAAAACAGCCACTCAAAGACTCTTGACCACATGAGATTCCATTTGGTTGGCATCATGTTTAAGTGGGTTGATAGCTCTCTGCCTGTAGTATGTTAGTAAGTCCTCCTTATGTGTTAGTGAACACATGAGCCATAGAGCTCAATGGTGCTTCTTCTTTACTCACAGTATTTAAGTGTGAGTTTAAATGTGAGTTGAGTTGCATATCATCCAACCTAAATAACTTTATTTTACATATTTATTGTCACTTTTCTATCCGATGTCTGTTGCAAACAGTACACTCATATATGGCCATTTAGAAGCAGCCACCCTTGAGTTCAGTGGATCTTACTCCTCAGAAACTGTGTATAACATTTCAGCCATTAAATTCTAAAAATGAAATGGAAATAGACACTTTAAATGCTGGTTACCTAGAAGAGGTAATTGGTAAAAGCAAGCAGCATGAAAGCTGCATATACCAAATGTAGAGTTTCCCAGGCAACTTTAAATCTCCCATCTATTGAGGCAAGTATCCTGATGGGAAAAATAGTATGTAGTGATGTATCCAAAGAATTTTTCATAATCTTTTTGCTGAAAGGAACAGTATTACATTCATACAGAGAAGTACAGATGTCAGATTTCCTCACATGCAAAAGCCTGATATTGTGATACTGTGTAAGGCAGTTTCTTACACCATTTTTTTGGGGTGGGGGAAAGCAACCAAAAGGAATGGTGGTCACATAAATTGTAAGGTTCCCCTGTTAGCAATTCTGAAGCCTGATCCAGTAAAGATTCTGCACAGTTGAGCTGCCATGTTTCCTGCTAGAAGCAAAGAGTAGGATTAAGCTCTGAGCTGCAGTGTTCATTTGATGTTGAATTTTTTTCTGTTTGAACCAAGGAGGTTTTAACAGCAGTTTGATGTGCATAAATCAGTACTGTCCACACAACATTGCATGCCTGCTGGTGTGCAATAACATTGGAAATGATTATTTTAATATATCAACATTTCAATGAACAGACAGATCAGTTTTCAGAAGAATTATTATTCTAATTTGTTTATAAATTTGTCAACTGCGCGTGATGATTTCTGCTAGCAAAACGTCCAAAATGACAAATATTTAAAATTAGATTTGGCAGAACAGTTTGCCTTGAGAATTATTCTTGTGAGGAACTGATTCACAGCAGCACTGCTGTGAGCAGGATTACTGTCCAAATTGGAAAATCCAGCCTTGGAGAGCAGTTTATCCGTTAATAACAATTAGCTCCGTTCTTAGAGGGACACAGCAGCCCAAGGAAGTATCAACTTCAAAATGTCAGGCTGACAGACAAGCTGAGGCCTGTTTGCTCTAGAGATGAAAGCTCCAAGGGGAGGAAGGAAGTCAGAAGGAAAGTCTGGGAAAGATGTTTACTTGGAAATGGAGGATGGGCATTTTCCGGATTTGCATGCTGCTAATGATCAGATATTCTGAAGAGCGACCTCCTGCTCGGACTCGCCTCTCTATTCTTGGACTGCTACCTGTCAGTCACCTTCTGGAGAACAATAACCTAACAGCAGGAGTGCTACCTGCCGTTCGCATAGCTTTGCAACATTTACGTAGGCACTCATGGATACTGAAGAACTATGAACTCCAAGTATCATTTCAGGACACTCAGGTAAATGCGAATGCATTTGTTGACAGTATGTTTTTTCTGAAACCTTTTCGTGAACTAGTATCTAGAGAGTCTGTGGTTTCTCAAACCCTTGCATTTGCTCATTTTTGAGGGCTCAGGACCCTATCCTTTCTCCATACACAAAGGAATTATGCAACAAGTCAAATAAATAGCAGGGCCCCTTGTTTCTTTTCTGTTAATTCCTCTTGTAGATTAGAGCAGTAAGTAAGACTAAGTTGCTTTGAAACATCAATCTTGGGCAAGTTTCAAAGCAGTGGTGTCACAGCTTGCCACACTACTTCTGTATATATAATGGTATCACACTTAATCAGGTCACTGATCTATTTAGCATGCCATTGTTTACTCCAAAGTAGAAACTCCTCAAGGAGTCAGCAGAAGGGTCCCTCAACACTGCTTTCTGAAAGCCTTTTGATTAGAGATGCTAGCAACTAAATCAAAAAGCAAATTTCCATGTGCCTCACTTGTTAGAAGTGTCTAGGAATTCCTTATGTGTGGCAATGAAAGCACTACTCAGTTTTGAGGCAATGAGATTGGTGGGAGCAAAATTCACTGCTTGTTCCAAATATTTGCTCTTGAATATGCTTAATATGACAAATAGGGGGGTAGGAACTGTATTTTTCAAAGCATTAGCTGATGCTATTATTGTCACCATCATTTTTTTTAAAAAAACAGCAATGTAATTAACTCATTATGCCATTTTAGAAGTGTGTTCTGACACATAAGTATGGGGGACTGTTGATTCCCCACTCTTTTCCCAAAATGGCATCCTAGATGGGGAAGATGGTGTTATTGTGTCATAAGCTCGTGTGTTAAGATTGCTGTTGTATGCGTATCTACTTGAGATTAAGCCCCAGGAAGCTTAGTGGGACTTAACCTCCAAGACAACATGCCTAGATTTTTGTCCAGGGCAGAACTCATTGTGAAGCATCCTAGAACATATTTTTTGAGAAAGAAGTTAATTTTGTTTTGCCATTTCTAAAGCTCAAATTGGATTACATTTCCAGCATAATGACAAAAAATATAATTCCTTTCCAATGGTTACTTTGTTTGTATTGTGACAGGATATGACTAGGGTCTTACTTCTCTAGCATATGTTTTGTAGTATGGGTCAGAGGATGCATTCTAGTCATTTTTGAACAACGAAAGCACAAAGTTACTTTTATGCTTGTGGTAGGTGATTTTGAAACTAACTGTAGTGAATTGCTTTTTAAAAAGTAGAGTCTAAAGTCTAACATAAGTATGGTGGTGTTCTTGGGGAGCACACAAAAGTTTCCAGCATAGGAACACGGAATAACGGATGATGAGATTGGATTTTGATTCTACTGATGAGACACTAATGATTTGTTATATTGATGCTTAATTGTTTATTATGCTACTGTTTTAACTGTCCCTTAATTGTTTTTATGATGTTTAGCATTGAATTTTTGCGGTTGTTAACTGCTTTGAGTCGCCTAAGGGCTGAGAAAAGCGGTATATAAATGAAGTAAATAAATAAATAAATAAATAAATAAATCCTTAGCACATCCAATAAAAGAATTTCAGGTTAGAGGACCAGGACAGGATGTTACCTGGAATGCTTGCTATAGTCAGGTAACATGGGACTAGTGCATGACAGACTTGGGCTTGTAGAAAACAAAACTAAAGTTGAGTTGTGAAGGTAGCTATAGAGTACATCACAATTCCTAATTGAAAAATTTGCTTCCTCTCCCCACTTACCTCTGGGCAAACGATGCTCATAAGGAAAGGGGGAGCAGTTTAAAAGAAGGAGATTTTGGTATTCCGAAGTAAACATGATGGAAGTTACAGTCAAGCTGTTGCTCTCCTGAAATTATATGATTGTTCTTCTAGGATGACTGGAGGATATTGGGTTTGGTCACTAGCCAGATTATGGGTTTGGTAGTAGAATAGTAGTACTAGTAGAAAAAGAAGACTATATCAAAATATAAATACAAAATAGCCACTTGCTTTGGGGTTGCTGTGTGGTTTTTGTTTTTGTTTTGCACTGTGAAGTGTCCTGGAAAGCATTATAGAAAGCATGTCCAGTTCATGTAGCATTGCTAGACTTGATGGGCCTCCCTATGTCCTTGGGTGAACTAAGAGTTCTCCTTCATTCAAATCCCCAGACTCTTTGCTGGAAAGATAAATGGCATTCAGTGAAGTTAGTTTGCTACTGCTGACCGTCTAAACTGAGGAACACTTTATCGGCTCCCCAAAATGAAAAACTTGCATTTAGAAAAATCCCCACAAATCCTCTGCAGCATTCTCTATTCTGTGATAACTGCTCAAGGGATCTTTTCCTTGGCAGGAAAGGTTCCCAGCAGATGGACGATTCAAAATCCACTTCTTTACAATAAGCACAGTCTATTCTTTGCTTATATGTCGACTGGCCTTCTCTTCTAAGCTTGTGTGTCAGCTGTCACAGGTACTTGTCACTTAAGAGCTTTAGACTGACATTTCTCAGTCTCCCTGGATTTGCCTTCTGAACGAGGGACATGGGCACGATAGAATTAGCTGAATTTTCTCTTTGTTTTTATTCTTAGGAATATCCTCTCAGATTTTCTTGATAGGAAGAATTGTTTCTCCTTTGCATTGTAAAATTTGAATGGAGAACTCACACAGTAACCAAACATGATTAGCAACAACTGTCAAAGTTTTACAATGGTATATAATAATGTTGTATTCATTCAACTTGGAGATTAGCATATCTTTGGAAACGGTTTACCTAGATTTGATTTAAGGTTAATGAACAATTGTCAACCTTGTTCATCATCAGAGTCTTTATTGGATTATAAAGCATAATAATAAATCTCTTGTGTTTTCTCTAGTCTTCTCTTTCTGAACACTGGGCAGCAGGAAGCTGCAGCTTAATTTATGCTTATATTAAATGTGAAAAATTATGTTAGTTAATCTTCATTTTTAGAATGTAGGCATGTTTATTGTATTCTGTGTGCCAAGGTGCTGACATGAGGTTCATGGAAACCTTTTAGCTTAACAAGCTATTCCTAAATTGGCTATTCCTATAAAGAAAAGAATGAACAAAGAACAAAGAATAAACTCTTCCAATTTGTTGAGAGAACATGTTGTGCTCCATGATTATTGCTATTTGAAACTATAGAAACAGTAAGAAAGATACTGTTAGGACATAACTGCTGGAGTAAAACATCACTTGCCCTACAAAGAGTTCATAAACTTTTTTTATTTTAGAGGTGTTACTTTAAACGTGTCCTAGTCAAAAGCAATGAAAAAGAAACACAAACCCTATGAGATTTATTTTTCTTTGTAGTGAAAAAGTCAGACCTCATGTATTTTCCAGGGTGGCTGCATCTATTGGTGCCGCATTAATGGCCTTGTTCACAGTATATTTGATTTAATTCAGGACAGCTGGCTATTTCACAGTTTTAAACTGAAACACGTATGTCTAGGAAACATGAGAATGTGATCAAGAGGCTAAAAGCATCAATGACACGCAAGCTAGATGAGGCTGAAACAGTTTGTTTTTCCCTGAACATACTGGGAAGGGCACAAGTCTGCCCTATTCTTTCCCCCTGCTGAATGAATTGAGTGCAAACTTTTTTTCATTTTGAGCTCAGTTTGCAGCAATTAAATTAAGGTTATGGTAAAGGGGTTAAAGTGGTAGTAGAGAGAAAAACCGATGTATTTTAGAAACAGCTGATACAGTGGAATAGCAGAGGATTACTTTAGAAAAGCATGACCTTTTAGAAAATGGCATTTATAGCATTTTAGGGAAGAGCCAAAAACCTGTTTTAGTAGAGGCTTTTCAAGTGGTGTACAACCAAATGTAATTATGCAACGCAATTGGCGTCAGTTGTTAGACTGAATAACTTGTTGTCTCTGAACTGTTAGGAAACAGAGAATATGCCAATCCATAAAAATAGCAGTTCTTCAGAAGTGTTTTTCAGTGTACAAAAATATATCTACTCTCCCATAAAACAGCTTGCTTTATCTTATGCATTCATGGGACAAATTAAGTAGACTTCGGTAAAAATGACATATTTGGTTTACTCACAATCTTCATGTGTTCGGCATACACAGGTACATAACTTATCAGTCAGTTACAGATATGTTTGAGATTGTTTCTATGTGCCATCCTGTCACAACGTCTCCCTTAGAATAAACAGTAGGCAAGTGTTTAAAAGTCTGCAATCTGAGCATTCCCAAAGTCTAAAAGAAGTCTGATAGAGTCTGTGCAGGTTCCAGAGTGGATCACATGGTCTGCAGTCCCTCCCACAACTTCTCAGGAAAAAACATAGAGCAAGGAAAGAAAGCTGCATATCAGAACATATGTACAATAGGTAAGCAACAGGATTATAGATAAACAAATTACTAGAGGAGGTTTGAAGAAGGTTGTAATTTCAAAAATATTAATTGATGTTTTCGTCCACAAACTTCCCACCAGCCCTATCCAGCATGGCCAATGGTAAGGAATTTGTGGAAACCAAAGATCAAAATTTTATAGAGGACCAGAAGTTCCCTTCCTGTCATCTAGCAATGTAAATGTTGCAAGGGAGTCCTGCTTATCAAAACATCCGTAACATTGTTTAGTAAGTGTTTATATAGAAATGATCAATTTTACTTAAGGGCAATACATCCAGCTCCAGTTAATGCTTTAGAGTAAATATAGTAAATAGACATAGGATCAAATGATATCCTGCCATCTTCAACATGTACAATCTCGAAGCAAGGATTTTAGTAGCAAACAATTCTAAGTAAATCCAGTTAGGATTAAGTTGCAAACAGAAAGTGTACGTGCTTTGTCAGTTTACAAGAGTGACCTGTATGCACAAAAATACATCCTCAAGGATAAAATCTTTTGAAAAAAGGAGGAAGCTCAGCCATAGCTTTATGTATTTTGAATGTTAGTATATATATTACCAGGACTGTTAATCCATAAACACAAAAATATTCTTATCAAATAGTTTGAGTGAGTGTAGCACACTGTCTAGTTTTCAGTACCATTTCCTCTCCTTCTACATTTAGCACTAAGAAAATAGAAAAGTTTTCCTTGAGCACTTGAATGTACTGGTAGCACCCAGCCTACTCACCTAATGAGTCATTTCAAGAAATAGCTATTTTTATTTGGGTGCTCACAATCTAAAGAAAAACAAAACTTATTATTGGGAAAGCCTAAGGCTAGTTCAAAACATAGAAGTGTATATCTGTCATTGTGGTCATTGATCACAATATATTTTACATCATATAAAAGTTGTCATAATATTTGGTATATTAAAAGGTTTCAAAACATGTTTTTTATTTCATTGGCTCAGTGCCTGGCATAAATTATTACATTGAAAGGTAGCCAAAATATTTTGAAATAGCTGCAAACAATGGGAAGGTTGACATTGAGCAATTATTATTTATGTTGCTGTATATTCACATGTATGCATTGCAATCGAAGCTTTGTCCCTATATACATGCATATGATCTTGTCTTCTGAATTTTATCGACTATGAAAGCTTCAGATGATTAGTTTATCAACAGGACACTAAGAGCTTGCCTACATGAACTAAAAAAATGTACTCATCTCATTAGGGCTCTGATTCTGACAGAAGGTGTCCGTTAGTTTGCAGTTTGTTGCTTTGGGCTTTAATCCATTTTTAAAAACCCATTGCTTTTTACCCCAAGATTTTTCAGAAAATTTGGGCGATTAGGTGTGTAGCTCCAGGTGGCATTCCTACAATATGACCCTTTCCACACAGCTGTATAAAATCCACATTGAACTGGATTATCTGGCAGTGTGGACTCAGGGTCCTTCTATACAACCATATAACCCAGAATGTCAAGGCAGAATAACCCACAGTATCTGCTTTGAACTGAAATATCTGAGTCCACCCTGCCATATATAGTCAGCTTGGCAATCTGCTGGTCCAATAATGCCCTTATGTTCTAGGCTAGGGCAATTTCCTGGAGGTGCTGCAGCCAGAATCCCAAGCTTAGCCAGACATACCAAAGCTCCAGTAGTAGTTGTTAGGCCAGAAACTTCCCTTTGCAACATATCCATTCTCTGAAATAACTTTTTTGATGTCTGCTCTACTAGAAAGCATGAGGTCATGCAAAGAAAGGTTGGTGTTCTCTGGTGCTGCTGCGTCAAAACTGCCCAACCTTTCGTTAAGAGTACTTACTTATTTAGGCGATCCCTCGTAGTCTGAGGATGATGGTCCTCCAAGTGTAGTATCATGGCAGTGGGTCCGTAGGTGACTGTGGAGCCTTATTCTTGATCTGCATCTTCTCCCACAGTCAAGGCATTGGTTTCTAGGTGGAAGGCAGTCCCGGTCAGGGTTGGCTTGATGTGCCTTCCTCTTTGCACGTTTCTCTCTTTTGCCCTCCATTCGTGCCTCTTCAAATTCTGCAGCACTGCTGGTCACAGCTGACCTCCAACTGCAGCGCTCAAGGGCCAGGGCTTCCCAGTTCTCAGTGTCTATGCCAGAGTTTTTAAGGTTGGTTTTGAACCCGTCTTTAAATCTCTTTTCCTGTCCTCCAACTTTCTGTTTTCCTCACCTCACTACCTCTGAGGATGCTTGCCACAGATGCAGGTGAAACGTCAGGAAAGAATGCCTCTAGAACATTGCCATATAGCCCGAAAAAACCTACAACAACCAATTCCATTTTCCATTCTTGAGTTCGGAATAGAGCAACTGCTTTGAGAGACAGTGCTTGGGCATCCGGGCAACATGGCCAGTCTAGCGGAGTTGATGGCAGAGGACCATCACTTCAATGCTGGTGGACTTTGCTTCTTCCAGCATGCTGACATTTGTCCACTTGTCTTCCCAAGAGATTTGCAGGATTTTTTGGAGGCAACGCTGATGGGATCGTTCCAGGAGTTGCATGTGGTGTCTGTAGACTGTCCACGTCTTGCAGGCGTATAGCAGGGTTGGGAGGACAATAGCTTTATAAACAAGCACCTTGGTATCCCTACTGATGTCCCGGTCCTCAAACACTCTCTGCTTCATTCAGAAAAATGCTGCACTTGCAGAGCTCAGGCGGTGTTGAATTTCAGTGTCAATGTTGATTTTTGTGGAGAGGGGGCTGCCAAGGTAAAAATCGGGTGCCCTAACAAATTTGTGAACATCCTGTGGCTCCTCCATGATGACATGATGGCAAGAGTCTTGGACAGCAATGGCTCCCAAAGTGATCCATTTAAGGTGGAATCAGGGGTCAAACAGGGATGTGTTATTGCCCCAACCTTATTTTCCATCTTCATCACTATGATACTTCATTTTCTTGATGGGAAGCTTCCCACCAGAGTGGAAATCATCTATCAGACAGATAGCAAGCTATTTAACCTCAGCAAACTGAAAGCCAAAACCAAGGTTACAACTACATCTGTTCTAGAACTCCAGTATGCTGATGACAATGTCATCTGTGCGCATTCAGAAGAAGACCTACAAGCCACTCTAAACACCTTTGCAGAAGCATACGGGAAGCTCGGCCTGTCATTAAACATCGAGAAAACCAAAGTGCTCTTCTAGCAGTCACCAGCCAATTCATGTCTTTAAGAGTGTTTATAATGTCTTTATATGAGGCACATTGCACTGCCACATATCCCAGTTCAAAGAAGATAATGTGGATTTTTTTCAGCTGTGTGGAAAGGGTTTAGATAATCCAAATTCAAAGCAGATATTGGGGTTATTCTCCCTTGATATTCTGGATTATATGGTTGTGTGGAAGGGCCCTATGTCATTGGAGGGACTTACTAATGGGCAGAACTGGTTGTTAGAAAGTAATCATTCCAACGAAATGGTTGTTTCTGGAGTTGAATTCTATTTTTTTTAAAAAGTGTTCTTGTGTGAACACTCCCATATCAGCAGGGTCGTAGCCAGAAAAAAAATTCGGGGAAGGTTGAAAATTTCGGGGGGGGGGGAGTTTTGAAATTTGGGGGGGGGGTTGAAAATTTGGGGGGGTTGAAATCTGCCTCTTAGCTCACGCTGAAGCAAAGAGCACAGCAGGGGCAGAGCAGCCTTCAATAGCCTGCAGCTCCGCCCCTGTCAACCACCCCCTCCAAGTCTGGTCTCCTTCATGAGGGCCTTCAAATCTAACCCCCCCCCCCCAACGTGGTTGCTTCGCTACATCAGCTATTGCTGCAAGTAATGACAGTGTGAATAAATTGTCGATATTTACTTGAGATAGTGCTTGCAGTTCTGGAAGGACTCTTAATTTTTTGTGTCTCATAGACTTAGCATGGGGATTTGGTTAACCAGTTAAAATTCATGAGTAAACCAGGTTTATTTTTTTAACCTGAAAAATTTCAGGTGGGGGGGGGGGTTGAACCCCTACCCCCCCCCCCCCCGCTACAGGCCTGCATATCAGTATATCAGTGTTATTTTATATCTGCTAAAAAGAAAATACATTTATTTGCATGCATGCATGGGCAATGCGTGTGTGTATGGTTGCATGGATGAAAATAATGTGAAGGATTGGACATGGGGCCACCTCCTACCAGTGAGATGCGTTTGGCAGGGGGAAATGTATGTCTGACTATGGAAGTTCTACCATGATATCTGTTATGTACTAACTGGTCACCGAATGGCAAATGCAAACTGGGAAAATGCATTGACAAACAAGCCCTAAGTTGTGCAGCCAGGGAAAACTGGGTGTAAATCTCTTGAAAGGATAAGAGTTCTCCAGATTGGAGGACACAACTACAATTTCTTAAAATGCAAACCTTTTTCTTCAGAATTATATCAATTCTTGCTGTAAGGTCCAGTTACTGTTCTACAATTCGAGAGGGAAGCATTTCTCTAGATGAGGCGTGAGCCCTGATGTCAACACAGGCTCCATGATTCTTGTATATGCTACTATTCCTTTGCTCACCTTGACTGTTGTGTGCTCTGCTAATTGGATATTCCACAATCTGCTTTTCTCTTTATTTGTTTTTATGCTATTCTTAACTTTGATGTTTTATGACCAATTCTCTACCAGTAGAATACTTTGAAGACAATATATTATTGTGTCCTTGTTTTGTCATTTCCTCCTTTATCTACCCACATAATTCATAGACTACACTATAACAAAAAGAGAGAAAATGAAACCAGCCATTGAGCAGTGTCACATTATTCTATGTTATTGCAATATAAGCAGATTATTTCAAGGGAGTGCAAGAAACGGGAGCTATTGATCTATTAATAAATTGACTGAGCCCCATGAAATAAGCCCAAAAAATCCCACATCTTCTCTTAGTAGACAGCTCTGCTGTTACTAGAATTAGCTTCTATAGTGAAACAATTGATCTGTCTGTAAAATCCAAGTGATGGTACAGCAGAGGGTGAATTGCAAGAGGTGGATTAACATAGGTGATTCAGAACCGTGAAGAAGATGTATATCCTGTGTAGCTGAATGTTCAAAATATGGATGCTTAGATACAGCAGACAGGTTGTCAGAGAATTAAAGATTTGTGAAGAGACAAAGCTTGCATGCTTGCTGATCATTGCCACTATTTCAGAAACTTCATGGTGTTGGGTATTTCATTTGCTACACAATGAAAGAAGAGAATGTAAAACCCTTCCTTATTTGACCTCCATAGGTACACAAAGTCAAAGCTTTGGCCATTATAAATAAGCTCTGATGTCACCAAAATTATACCACAATACATTTACTACTATATTTACTTGAATGTAACACTCACTGTTTTTGGCTAAATTACCTTGCCAAAATCAGGGTTCGCATTAGATTCACATAATAATCTTAGTGCTGAGCTAAAGCAATAGGGGAAGCAGCTTCATGAGCACCTGGAGCTTCTATTTGAGGGATATTATCTGTAATTTAATTGCCATAACTCAATGCTATATATCCCTGGGATTTGCAGTTTGATGAAGCATGCACACGCTTTGACAGAGAAAGCTCAAGGCCTTGTAAAATGACAGCCCCCATGATCCCATAGCATTGAACCAAGGCAGTTAAAGTGGATTCATTCAGCAGCATAGATGCACCCCAAGGTTTATTTTCCATTGTTGGAAGCTTTGAAGTTGTAACACAATTGTTTTTAAAGAAGAAATTCTAAGCAGACAGCAGCTGTAATGGACATATTACAAGATGCACATTACATTTGCCAGCAACTACTTTTTTTGGTTTCAGGGTTTTAAAAGTTGAGGTGTGCATTAGACTGAAGTAAATACTGGTATTTTTAAGGTG
This sequence comes from Anolis sagrei, assembly GCF_037176765.1. Taxonomy (NCBI): domain Eukaryota; kingdom Metazoa; phylum Chordata; class Lepidosauria; order Squamata; family Anolidae; genus Anolis; species Anolis sagrei. The sequence goes on from NC_090024.1 coordinate 104,534,516, forward strand.
CTGCAGGACTCTATATTGTATCCAATATATGAAAGATTTAGATTTTTCCATACATAATGGGAAGATGGAAGGAAAAAGTGTTGCAACACACATCTTAAATTCCATTTTAGAATGCGGCCATAGATATCCACAGACTCAATACAGCAACTCACAAGCTCTACTTAATGCCTCTATAGTCATTTATATATATTACTCATATGTTGAATGTTCAGACACAAAGCCCTTATGATGTTCTAAGTATGTTTTAAAAGGCACATTTCATTTTTAACATCCTCGACCCATCTTTGATAATCAATTTGTTAGACCCTTTTGGGATAATGCACACCTTTGTACTTCAAGAGATCTGATCTCTTAGCAATAGAGACCCAACAAGCTGTTCAGTTCAGCTTGAGTTCATGTGAGTTAAACATATCCATTACTAAGCCTATTTAGTGTGCCTAGAATAGATGTGTGCCCTGCAATGCGTGAACACAAGGGGATGTGGGGAGGAAGAGAAAAAAGTACAGCCTGCCAATCACACTGATATCCATGTTACTCACTGCTTTCCTAGATTCTCTGTCACATACAAGAAATGTCTAGATGGCATTGTGACCAGCGACATTAATACCCAACTCAACACGCTGTCCAAAAACCACTTTCCTGTTTCACTTACTTGAAAACACTCAGTCCCTTACCTCACACAACAGAGCTGTGATGTGAGGCCACAGGACAAGGACAGGCATTGGTTCAGCAGGCCAAGAGGAGATAGGCATCAGGTATGAATAATACTCCTCACATATGTCTCCCTCATTTGCAAATAGCATTTCAGTTGCTAAATTCCTCCAACCCTGCTCTTGGGAGAAGGTATCTTAGGTTTTTAAACTTAAGAATTTGAAGTTTTTACTGAACCTTTTTGTATCAAGTGTAGTTGCTGGGTCTATGCTGGTAAAAGCTGCACATCATAAAATGGAGGTGGGATGCCTATTAAATATGCTGTGGAAATTTTAATAGGCAGCCCACTCTATTTTAACTAGGCAATTTAGGATCTCTTCTCTTGGTTTATTTATTTTTTGTCTACACATTTATATCCTGCCTTGCTTGCATAGAGTTCAGAGTGATACAGATGTTATCCTTTTATGGATTTTATGCCAATTAAAGATCTATGTGTAAGTTTAGACCAACAAATAGTGACTAGTTCAAAGTTCCACCAAAATATTTACAACTAGAGAGAAAGTTGTATTACACAAATATGGTACAGCAAGATTGCAGCAGTATAATAATGTCTGTGGCCACTCCTTATCACACAGTATTATGACTCATCCATTACTGAACATGCATTCCAACTATTATTGTGGTTAACCTTTTCTTTAATGGGGAAAAAACTGTGAGTAGTGCCCAATATTTCTGTTTTTCTACTACTACTACCCTAGGTGAGATAAGCCCCTCCCACTGCAGTTCTGATATTAGAATATCTACATGCTAGCAGGTATAGGTTTCCTCCTCTCCCCTTCCCTTTTCCCAAGCAGCAACAGGTCAGTCACCTTCCAGTAGATAGACATGAGAACCCTCATAACCAAATTGGGTGTATATTGCTATTGCTGAAAGGATATGAAAGAAAGAAATGCAATATCAGTATGTTTCCATTTGTGTTGGCAGCTTTACACTTACTGGCTGGCTGGAGTACATTGACCCCTTTACTGGGGTTGATCTGGAGTGGAGAATGCTGGATCGGATCTGGGATGGTTTAGATTACCATCCTCCCAGACACTGAGTCCTGACTGTCCAGTGATTCTGGCTTTGGATTGGTACCACTGGATGGCTGCTGTTACTGTCCTTCCTTGCCATTGTGGCACTCAGTGGGTGAACTATGGCTCGTGACAATAGCTTACCATCTGGAATGATGTTGCCTGGGGCACCAGAATGAGGGGAGGGGGAAGAGGAGAAATCACTCCTCTTTTTGCCCCACCCTTCTCTGATCCCCCTGTCACTCCACACAGCGTCACTCCAGGTAATGAGTGACAGACACTAGTCATGTCCTGCTGGCAGGCCACTGCAATAATGAGAGGGAGGGGGTGGTGAGTGCCATCGCATGTCGCCAGGCCACTCATGCCCAGAGAATATGGGTTGGCTATGTACACAGTCTCTCTTGGAACTGGCCCAATTGCTTACATAGGTCCAAACTTCCAGTTTGCTCTAGATTTTTGGGGAGAATTCAGAGCAACCTGCAATTGTTTATTAACATGATTCAAAGCTGCACTGAAGTAGCCATGGCCCGTGTGAACACAAATAAGCTCAATGCATTGTTTAGCTGCCAAGGAACTGATTTACCCAACCTTCAGAAAACATGGTTAGTGTAGACATGCCCTATACTACTGCTGCACTAAGAGTGCCTGGTGTGATAAAGTCTCCTCAATTCAAATTCAACACTCTGTCCTTTATTTGTGATTTTCACATTTGCAGTCTGCGAATGAATAAAACAAATTAGACATAACTGCAGTCTGAGGATCATTTGGTATATTCAGGTTTGCTGGCTCTTCTGTAGAATAATACTTTTCACTAATTAATTGTTTCAAATCCCCCCTCCCCCATGATCTCAGAAATATTTGTGCTATATTACTTTATATATACAGGACAAACATGGGGGCACTTGCTTGAAAGAAAGGTGGGATATTCTTTAGAAGTTAATAGGATAGACAGATTACTCTTAACAACAACTGGATTCTTTGATTTCTAAATAAAAATTGTTTTCCACTTAATTTGTAGCATGCATCTGTACAGCAGCAATAGTTTAATATAGCAACAGATCAAACATTAGCATTTAGAGTGTTTTCTTCTATCCCAAACATGCTCCAAAAACATTAATAAGCTAATGTTAACATTTTCTTGCTGTGAGGTAAATAGGTGCTATGACTAATTTTTCAGATTAAAACCCAAAAATTTTTCACACAGAGAAGTTAAATGTTTTGCTCTTTGAGAAAGTGTATGCTAAATCTTCCACCCACAGTCTTGACCCGAACGCTTTGAAGTAGATGGTGAAATTCCATGGAGTTCAGTGGGGTGGAATCAGTGTTAGTTTTTATTCTCTCAAAAGCACAATCTTAAAATAGGAAGAAAGCTAACCATTACCTACAGAGAAGGTCCATGTCAGAAATTGCTTTTCAGGCCTGCCACTGTCTTGGAATGCACGCCCATTTGAGATTGTTAAAAGTGCTTCTCTCCCGAGGAGCTGAAATGACCTATTAAAGCCTCATGGTAGCACCCGTAAAGGAAAGTTGGTTATTGTGGGATTTGCCGTACTTGAGCTGCAAGTATGCTTCTGCCTCTGAACTCTGTTGTTTTGTATATTCCTCTTTGCTCTGTTCCCCCAGTCATTCTCAAACCTAGAGGTTGTTGTGACCATGAAGATTTTAGGAGCCGAAGTTCAACAACACATGACTTTGAGATCACAGATTACATCCTTCTCCAATTGCGCATATATGCCTACATATTTCTTACATATTCCTGCTCATTGCCCACATATCCCTGCTCACAGTCCTACCCAAATCAGTTTTCTTCACACTGATTATGTTCTTTTATTCGCCTGCTATATCAATGTATGGGTACTTTACCCAAATAGCCCACATACTATTATAGAATCAGGTCATGACATTGTTACACATAATGCAGATGTGTGTCTGTGTCTTCAAGCTACCTGTCAGCTTTCATGGGGTTTCCTTGAGCAAGGCATAACCAGAGATGGTTTTGAAGTTACGATTTTTTAAATATGGCTTATAGAACTTAATGTTAGAGCAGGGGTTCTCAAACTTTTAAAGGAAAATTTTATCATGGAGCCGCAAGAAACTTTTGGACACAGGGGCTGCATTGCATTTTAAAATTTGACAAGATGGGCCGGGCAAATGGCAGATGGATGAACAATGTTTGTGTGAACTAATTGAAAGAAATAAGAACAAATTCCTGTGCACACTGCATGTATTTGGTTTGTTGTGCAAAAGAAAAAAAAAAGAACAATACACTATTTAAAATGAAGAACAATTTTAACCAACATAAACTTAACAGTATTTCAGTGGAAGACACCAGGGGCCATCCAGTCCAACCTCCTTCTGTCTTGCAGGAAAATCAGTCAAAGCACCCCCAACAGATGACTATCAAGCCTTTGCAAGATCAACAACAACAATAATAGCAGCAATCCAGAGGCCACCCAGTCCAACTTGTTTTTGCCTTGCAGGAAAATCGCAGTCAAAGTAGTGCCTGGAAGCATCATGTGCCATGCTGCTGGCAGCACGAGGGAGTCCTCATAGCCTGTGCTGCTGATGGTGCAAGGGAGGTCTGATAGGCCACACTGCTGGTGGCACAAGGGAGGCCTTGTGTTTCCTAGGCAGGGGAGAGCAGGGTGTGTGGAGTCCCTGACTGTTCTTCACAGAGCCCTAAGGGGTCCACGGAGCACAGTTTGAGAACTGCTGCTTTAGAGCATTTAGACCTAGTTTCTTTGCTTTAACATTGTGAAATCCTGCAGGGAAGATGAGCTCTCTGAACCCGGAGGAAAAAAAAGGGCTGAAAAAATGTACTGGAAACATGTGTTCAGAGAAAATAACCTCTTTCTTTTTTTCAAAAGCTATTGCATGGATATTCTTTTGGTGGAAAAGAATTAAATGCCTCCCTGAAGGCATAAAAGGATAGAGGACCTTTTTACTGCTGTTTTTCTGAATCATTTGTTAGACTGACTAAATGGCTAGAAGTGAAAAGAACTTTGTTTTGTTGCCTGGATTTCTTCAGTCCATTAACAGATGTTTGAGCTTCTTTGTAGATATCCCTCTGATACATTTCAATGCTGGAATGTCCAGAGGTTTGCTTCTCAATCCAGTAAGTAAAAAAATGTGGACAAGTTTCCTATTACCTCATAGTTGTCTCCATAATATCAAGCTCATAGACTCTAATGCCACTTTCATAGTTAATATGGTGACCATTTAAGAAGACTGTTTTAATAGTATGCTATTCAAGAATTTTTTTTGACAGGCATTAACTGTTATTATTTTTGCACATGTTGTGAAGTATTCCAATTAAAATAGCTGTTTAGAAAAATAATGTAAGAATGTCGTTGATCAAACAAAACACAGAATTCTTTTTCCATTAGTGGCTAACCAGATATTTCTGGGAAATTCACTAATGGAACATGAAAGAGTTGTTTTACTCCAGTGCTTGTCCTCAGAACAGTCTGACAAAGCTTTCCCTTTAAAAGATCTGTGAAAGAGGAGTTATGAACCTATAGTAACAGAGAAAATATGAACCTTTGTTTTGGTGCAAATGTTTTGGTGCTAATTCCATAACCCTTTGGAATTTTTTTGGCAATTCTTGCAGGGAGCACAATTGCTTCTCGGTTGCTTTCCAAAACGGAATTTCCAGACTTAAAATAAAGATTGGGATACTGTTTCATTATTGGATCAATATATTTTTGGTCCACTTAGTCAATGTAAAAGGTTGTTTGGTTGTTTTATTTTGCTGGAACCATAAAGAATTGTAATGATGACACAAACTTTTTGTGTGCATCTTGTTTAACCATGGGCACATCTATACTGGTTAAAGCAGCTTGGAACCAGTTTGGCAGAAACTGGTTTCATGCATGGGTGATTAGGTTGCCATGCCAGGAAACTGATTCGAGGCCAGGATGATTACATCAAACACAGAAGCTGGCCTCAAACCACTCTTCAGATGAGGATAAATGCACCAGAGCCATACAGGATTTCAAAAAGGGAGAAAGTGACAGTTAAGTGTGGAGGTAATCATTTTCCCCTCTCAGGGGTCCGTTAGCCCCCTTCTGCCCAGCCATGCCCTTGAGATATTTCACAGCAGTGGCTACAATGCACTCCACATTTTGCAGAGCTGATTTCTTCTGGATCTGGGATATATTTGGATCTGCTGTGGCACATTTTACGGCTTAACTCTGACCTTCCTGTGGCTTTTTTAATGCACTAGACCCATGCAGAGCAAATTGGCAGCATGCATTTTGTGGCCACAATAGTTCCAAGTAATTTTGAAGCCGCATTATACTATCAGTGTAGATGGGGAATCACATAAAATATTGTTTTTTTGCTTGAATTAAGTGGTCATTTAAGAACCCATCAGTTTTGCTTCTAAAATTTTGGAGACCTTGAAGTCCAATGATGAAAGTTGTATCTTTTATATCTTTTTGTATTAGACTCAACAACGAAGAGCTTAACCTTAATTCTGAACAGATACTGCTTTGTGTTTGATCAGAGAGATATTATTTATCAGAAATTCACAAGCAACTTTTCTGATGTCATGTTTACACCAAGTACATTTTAAGAAGGCTAACATTTTTCAAGGAGCTCATATATTTACCAGGATGCATTTGCATAGCCTCAATTGGACGTGCTGTCTGATTTAAATGGCTTGAAAAATAGGGTAGGTCATTAAAATGAAGACAGAATGGGAAGGACATGGTAAATACTGGTTTCACATAGCAACAGAAAGGCCAGTTTAATGGGATGCTTAATACACACCTCAGTCTGGAAACAGCACCAGCATATATTGTTCTCCTCTCCCTCTCTGCAATGTCTAACAAAACATATCCATATCCTGACATTATGGCATCCTGTATGTGCTTCACATCAGTGATTACCGCTGCTTCTTGCAGGTTGCAAACAGCAACCTAGAATGTAAGGAGTAAGTGCTATTGCCGAAATAAATTGTATTACATTTTGTGGACAAGAGACAGAATGAGTTTATAGATTTTGTGTCTGTGGTGGACATTGGTCCACCCTCAAATTCTTGTTTGGTGATTAAGTTTTGTGTTCTTATGCAGTAGCTTACTACTTTTTCATCTATCACAGTCAACATGTGATGTGAAGTAGTGTTTACAGTGGTTGTACCTACTCTGGATTGTGCTCTTTAGCTTTCATTTTGTTTACCTTTTATTCAGAAAAAGGTAGCTTTATGAGGATTTAATTTTTAAAAATGTTTATTTAATTGTAACTGTATTGATTAGAGGAGCATTTAATATGTGCTTATATTTATCCAGAATATTCATACCCTGTCCTTCAGCCAAAAGTCTTCTTGGGTGGCTTACAAATCACTAATTTGTCAATCCCCTGTCTTCAAGCTTATAGTCTAAACAAGACATGACACAGAACAAAAAGAGAATGGTATGCAGGAGGGTATTAAGTCCGGCAGAGTCTGTGTACTTTTCTCTTCCCCAGGTGCCAAAGTAGTGGCACCTGGAACATAAAGGTAGTGGATCTCTCCAGCCAATGGGACACAAGGGAGTTGGGTCTGGTTGCTCTTGTGTCCTTCAGACAAGAGCAACACAGAACATGGAAAGAGGGCACATTGTCACATGAGGCTTGCAACACGGGGTGGAGGTTCCCCAACCATGAATAGAAAAACCTACCCCATGATGTCATCCTAACCTCACTGCAAACCAGTCTCCAGTTTATGTTGAAGCAGTGATTTTTAGAAAATGGAAATTTAGGTCTGTTGAATGTACATTTAATGAGTCTTTAGAAGTGTGGTAATTTCAAGCCGCTTCTATTGTGATTTTGGGGCCAATTGTGTTTACTGGGGCATTTTGTGGGTGTTCCTTCAGTCCTCTGCACTTCCCTGTTCCCAGCCTGCTGCTATTTAAACTTCCAATAGGCAGACAGTAAAGACCATAGACAGCAAATCCATTACTTTCCCTTCCTCCCTGTTTGCTTCCCTTTTTTAAAAATTCAAGTAACTGCAGCTCCATAGCTGAACCAAGCCACTAATATGGATTTCTCACCTTCATTAAACATTTTCTTTCCTCACAAGACTATTTTCAGAACTTCCTGACCATGTCAAAATGACACTTGTGTATTTATTTATTTATTTGCTGTATTTGTATATTGTCTTTCTCAGCCCGTAGGCAACGGCAAAATTCAATGCTTACAATGTCATAAATACAATTAAAAACATAACATATAATAAAAACTAAACAAATCAATAAAATATACATTCATAGTGTCTCCTTGTTAAAAACGTTGTCCGGACTCATTGTGTAGTTGTTCCATTTTCCTGTGTCAGTTACTCTGCATTTGCAAACGTTTGTTCAAAAAGCCATGTCTTGACTTTTTTTCTGGAATGTTAAAAGGGAAGTGGCCGATCTAATATCTATAGGGAGGGTGTTCCACAGCTGAGGGGCCACTACCGAGAAGGCCTTGTCTCTCATCTCCGCCAAACGTACTTGTTACGAAGGCGATAACGAGAGCAGGGCCTCCCCAGACGATCTTAACAACATAGATTGGGAGGTAGACTACTATGATTTGCACATAGATAACTAAATTAGGCTCAGATGCTCTTTTTAACATGCTTGTTTTCTATGAAAGCAACATTTTTGGAATAAAAATACCGAATTACACAGTTTAAAGTTTTATAGGCTAGACTTTGGTTATTATCTCACACTAAAGTTAGATTTAGGCAACCTTCCCTGCCCCTCCTATTTTTACTATGTACCCCGCCTTAACCTTTCTGATAGTAGGCCAAACTTTTCTTCTGGCTATAGCTCCTGTGATCCATGATACATTTTGTATAAGGCACACAATGTATATTAGGGGGCTAAATCCTTCATGGGGAGAGAGTACTGGATGTGGGTCAAGAAGCCTCCAACAGCACAATTGGAATCTTAAGCCCAAAATATACCCCTCTGATAGCTAGACTGAGTCCATATTTGCTCATTGTCATACTGTCTTTTTTGTGGCATGTGATCACATCAGTGGTGTTTTTTTTTCCTTTTACTAGTTTTTCTCCATTTTGAGGGGGAAAGGTCTTCTATTTCACCTTTCCATGAATGTGAAGTAAAACAGACTTCAGGTTTAATCAGGACTGTTGAGAAAGCATTAAGCGTCTTTGGCCTTAGCAATCAGTTGTCAAATTATTCTAAATAGAAAGCAATTGCATTTTTATTTAAGTAGGTTGTGGGGCAAATCAGTTTAAAACAGAAGGTTTAATTAAACCAGCACAATTTATATTTTTGGGAAAAAAAACTTCCCTTTTAAAGATTACTATTACTAGCATGTTTTCTTTTTAAAATACTTCATCCTTATTAGCACCACAAGCTGTAGTTACAATTAGGACAGTGCATTCTGACACTACATCCTCAAGTGTGATTGTGGCAGAAGATTGTTAGCTTAATGTGCCTAGCTGATCAAGGGGTGGAGTGGGGGAAGCAAGTTGTTTTTCACATTGTGATTCCAACAAACATTGTGCAAAATGAATTTATTTATTTATTTATTTATTTGCTTTACTTCTATACCGCCTTTCTCAGCCGAAATGGCGACTCAAGGCGGTTTCTATCTATCTATCTGATCATTTGCAGAGGTCCATTTAGTACTAAACATAATTCTGGCAGGAAGGTAATGGTGCTCTATGCAGTCATGCCGGCCACATGACCTTGGAGGTGTCTTTGGCTTAGAATTGGAGCCCCTCCCCCAGAGTCAGACACAACATGTCATGTATCATGTTCTGCAGTTGGTGGTGGTTGGTGGTGGTACTCCTAGCAGTTGGCGATGGAAGGGTTAATGTAAGTCTTAGTTCTAAAGAGTTGAGTAATCTGTAAGTAAGAGTTCATAGATGAAAGCAATTAAGGGTGGAGGTATGCAAGAGATAGGTTGCATCTGGGTGTTTCTGGATATAAGGAGCTAGCCTTGTTACTGATCTTTGGGAGAAAAGTATTTGTCTTATTTTGGTGGTAGATGCTGCTGGTTTTCCCCCAGGTTTTGTGGATTTTTGGTATCCTGACCTGTCTCTTGAACCCTGGAACCTTGAATCTTTGGACTGGCTTTTGACTACGGTATAGATTCTTGATCCCTGGACTTTGCTCCTTGAACACTTGGCATTTGACCATTAGACTGGATCTTTTTATTATGGTGTTATCTTGAACCTGCAACAGTGCTTGCTGTCAGTTTTTGTTTATTTTGTGGCTGAGTGCTATCTTTATGTTTTATATTTTGGCCTATTAAAACAGCCAAGAAGTAAGTGCTGTTTTAATCAAATTGTTTAGCACAAACTAGGTGTTTGTTTGATTCATCTCTACCTGAATAAGGCAGAGCCCTGGCAACGTGACAAAACTGGCCTTAATGTCAGGGGAAAACTTTTACCTTTTTAACCTATAACTCTATGAAGCTGGCAAACTGGGGTTTACTGTTTGCCTTGATGAGACACCACAATGCTTTTCAGAACCTGAGAACCGAGGAAAGTTAAAAACAAAATCCTGAAGTGTAATTAGAGGTGTGTTGTATCCAAAAAGGGGTTGTTTTAAATAAAAAACCAGCATGGAAATAGGGTGGGGGAATATGTGTACCCTTCCCATTCCTCATACATTCAACATTCCTCACTTTTGCTTAAAGATATTTGGAGTTGCAGTTCAGCAATATCTAAAGTTTCCTGAAAGCTCCACTTCTGTTTAGAGTGTGGAAAAGCAAACTGTGATGATCCACCTTCAGAAGAGCTTTTCTACTGTGTGTGTCTGAATCACTATTCAGAGCAACCCTTTTGAATGGAAGGAGGTGAGCCATAAACGGTGACACATACAGAGAACAGTAGCCAGCTGCTTTGAGAATGGGCAACATTTTGATACCTGGGAGCTGGAAGGAATCCTATTCAGTCTTATTTGAGAGAAAGTATCATTAAATGAGGCTCAGTTCTGAGTGGACATATATGGGTTTGCATTATAAATAATTCAATCACATTTGATGTAGGCATTGCAAAATTACTTATGCTACTGGAGATGATTGGAGCAGCTAGAGCAATAAAACTGAGAGAGATGCTGTGGATAGCTTCCTCTGTAGACAAATGCTTTTGGTTAATATTAACCTTTCTTGATTTTTCTGGCAGCACACAAAAAATAACAGAAAAACTTTTCACATACACATTTTTTTTGTTTTAATACTAAGTTTTTAATACAAACAAATTCATAGTCAAAATAATATGCATTAAATAAAAATAAGAATAAAGAATTTTAATGGAAATGAAAGCATAGTGCTAAAACACTAAATGCTACTAACTCAAACACATTGGGATTTTGTCCCCCCAATCCCAACTGTAATGAAAGAAGAAAATCTGCAATTTCAGATCGATTACATATTCCAACTAACTATTAATAACAACAACCACAAATTATTGCAACATTTGCTGAAAAGGTCTATAAACAGTCTCCAAGCTTTCAGAACATTTTCAATTGAATTATCTTTTAAAATCCATGCTAATTTGGCAATTTGGGGTAATTCAACAGCATTAGCAATCTATTTTTCCATTGTCCAAATCATAAATGAGTTTTAACATGTACATTGTTTCTAATGTAGGTTGAAAAATTGTTCTCCTGTAGAATGGATCTAATGCATATCCATACTACACCTGTCTTATAGAATGAAGTGCTGTGCTGTTCTGTCATAGCAAACAACTCAAGGCATAATAGGGGTCACAAAAACACAGGTTGCAGCTGCCATACAAAATGTACTTTGGGCCTGGCTGCAGAGGATCCCAAATTATTCACCCTAGTCCCTATAGGGTAGCCATGCAGTGGCCTTTCTTTAACAAGTGGGGACAATTACAACAGACTCTATTAAGGAGCAGCAAACTTTCAATATCTTCATGGAAAGTGGTTCTGTGCCATTGGGAAAAAGTCCAACTGCTACCCCTCTCCCTCCCTGTTGCGTTCAACCTGTCATGTGGCAGAGAAGGATGAAGGGCAACTGCTGAGCAGTAGGTACATAACCCGGTCACCGCTTCAGCTGGCAATGACAAGGAGGAAACAACCTTCCTGGGCCTGTGTAGCAGGGCATGGCTTTTGGGATATCCAGTGGTGTCTGTACTGCCAGTACCCAGGGGAAAGCCCAAATGCTGGTGCAGGGTCTGGGCTTTCCCTTGTGTTTTTAAAACCTAGGTGCAGCCACATTAAGCAGCGTTTCCCAGATCAGCCCACATGTATTGTATAGCCGCTTGCAAATTGATCCAAACTCTCACTGATCTAAATGGTCAATGTAGATAGGGCTTTTGAGAGCCCAGCTATGCGTTGCAATTAGAAACCCTGGGTCTTTCATTTCCCTTGCACAGAAACATCAGCAGTTATCATCTGCATTCCAGTACCAGCGTTGAGATAAGGCTGGGTACACATTTCATTAGGCATTGCTATATAGCATTTAGGGTACACTACATAGTAGGATGTGTCAGTACATTTTCTCATGCTGGACTTTTGTAAATTCCCCAAACTGGATGCACCTAAAGAAAGTAGACTTACTATTTGACATGATCTTATGGCACTAACTTTGGAGTTAGAGCAATCATATTTAAGGAAACATATGCCTAGTGATCCTCAATGCACCAAAGGAAGGCAGAAAACTATTGACAGCAATCTTATGATTGCTATCAAATGGAGAAGTCAAATGTTTTCATTTGATTACATGAGTCCATTCCTTAAAATGCAAAGGCTGCAGTAAGTCCCATTAAATTCAGTATAGATGACTTCTGAGTAGGCACATATTGGGTTGCATTATGAAGATCTTTAGGATTTCTTTCATAATCTAAAGATCAAGCAGTATGAGTATTGATCTAACTGGATGTTACCTCTCTCTCTTCATCAATATTTCCCATTATGAGTTAATTTGAGTTGCAGGTTTATTTTGATTTACACGAAAATCCATTTCTATCTACTCCTTTTTTTGGTAGTGCTGTTGGTCATCATTATGAAGAGAAACAATGTTTGTAATCAGTTCTAGATGATTATTTTTTACACTCTCTTTGCTTTTTGCTCTCTATGTATTTATTTATTGCCATCCTGGATCTATACATTTTAGTCCATATTTTTTAATGAACTCATTGTTTTATAGTTCAATTGATATTTTTCAGGTATTTAGGCATAATTAAGGCAGCAACCTTTCCTCACTGGTAGATCAGCTGTATATATTTTATAATACATTTCCCCCTGTCCCCATTTCTGTTCTATTTCTATGCCTTTTCTGACACTATAGTCTACATGAAATAATGCATGTCAGTTGTTAGTTTTCATTGAGTCTACTAATAGGAGTGCCATTTTTCATTATACCACTTGTCATCCAATTCATTCAAAAGGGATATACCAGTGGGACAATTTCTGTGATTAAAACTTAATTCCACTGATCCCTCTGATAACAATGTATAAGACAGGCTTTTTTGTAATCAAATGAGTTATCTGAATTATATTTTACCATCAGTACTGGTCACTGTAAATTCTGTTAGCATAGCTAACTTGCCATAGGCTGGAATCCCTGTTTTATGTATCAGCAAATACAGACTGGAAGCTAGCATAGTGTAGTGGTTTGAATGCTGAAGTCTGGAAGACCATGGGCATGGTCACATGCAGCTCATAGTATGAGTTGGAAGCTCCTACCCACGAATGGAAGGCCTTACCAAAGAACAATGCCATTGCAGAGTCATTCCAAGCCACTGTTCAAATCATGTCATAGAATCATAGAATTGTAGAGCTGGAAGAGACAACAAAGGACATCCAATCCAACCCCCTACCAAGCAGGAAATGCCAATCAAAGCACCCCCGACAGATGGCCATGCAGCCTCTGCTTAAAAACCTCCAGGGAAGGAAGCTCCACTACCCTTTGAGGCAGCATATTTATGACATTTCAGGCATCTGAAAGCTGTGTTCAAACCGCAGAGCCATAACTTTCCTCTTTTGCCCCATTCACTTCCCCTTTAAATTGGTTCTTAAATTGAAGCTCCATTAGTTGCTGTTAATTTTCCCAATTCAAGGTGCAGGTTATCACCTACTAAGCCCTGAACAGTTTGGGACCCGTCTATCTTCATGACCGCATTTCCTTCTAAGAACCTGCACAATCTCTTTGATCCCCTGGGGAGGCCCTCCTCTTGCTCCCACCTCCATCACAAGGGCGGCTTGTGGGGATGAGGGAGAGAGCCTTCTCCATCGTGCCCCCTCGGCTTTGGAGGTTAGGCAAGCCTCCACCCTGGCAGCCTTTAAGAAAGGCCTAAAAACCTGGCTCTTCCAGCGTGCCTTTGACGAATGAACTCATACTACCATGTCCGTCCCTATACAGGTCTGCCCTCTTGATGCACTTTCTCTCATCCCTTAGTGAAGGTTTATTCTGATTTCTCCCCTCGGACACACATTACTCCATTTACCTTTCTCACCCAGGGTTTTATCAATTTTATTCTGTGCATTTGGCTCACCCACTGTGCTTTTATTCCTTTACTATTCTATTTTTTGCATTTTTATTGTACATTTTGCTATTTTTGTATTTTACTTTGAAGTTTATTATTTGTTTGTTGTATTTTACTTTGCTGTAGTGTAATTCTGGGCTTGGCCTCATGTTAGCCACCCTGAGTCCCCTTTGGAGAGATGGTGGCGAGGTATAAATAAAGATTATTATGATGATTATTGTTAGAAACACAACAAGATGAGTCCACAGCAAACAAGATTACTCTGATGGCTATTGTATTGAATCACATGTTGGACACTTCCCAAGTGTCTAGGACTGTGTTTTGTTGTTGTTGTTGTTGTTGTTGTTGTTATCGAGGCACAGAATTGTGCAGTTTCACTGCTAATTCCAGGCATTGACAGGGGTTTCAATTCTTGATTGGGCATTCTCCATATTGTTTGCCAACCTTCCTTTCTTCTTTTGCAAATGTTACAGAAATTTGGAATCTAATTGGAGCAAACTCCAGCCTGAGTTGGTTTGGCAAGGAGAAGTTCACCTCCTCCTTGCAGAATACACAAAACTGGAAACATTAGTACAGGCAGTCCCCAAGATATGAATTAGATAGGTGCTGTAGGTTTCTTCTTGTCAGAGGTTTTTATACTTAGTGTCCTGGATGGCAAATGGAGGAATAACTGAGCCCTAGCTACATGATAATATCCTGAGTCACCTGGGTCATGTCATCACTGGTTGATGTAATGGGGGAGGGTATAAAAGGGAAGTAATTCCCATTTGTTTATGTGGAGAATTTGGGCGGAGTATGGTGAGTTTGATTATGGAGGATGGTAGTTGAAAAGGGCTGTATGTTTCTGCCTGCACACAGCCATATAACCCAGAATATTAAAGGCAGACAATCTACAATATCTGCTTTGAACTAGATTATCTGAGTCCACACTGCCAAATAATCCAGTTCAGTGTGGATTTTATGCAGTTGTATGCAAGGGGTCCATGATAACTCTTCCAGGAGTTAATTTCCCTTCTGAAGGGTAGATTTCTCTCACTTCCTGTTGTCTCACCCCCCATTCTTAGCTATGAATCCTTTGTAAGTCTGCTGTTTGTAACTCGGGAACTGCCTGCAATTGCAAAAATCATATTTCTTTTTTATTAAAAAGGGAAAGGGACAGTGCTTACGAACTTGTGGAAGTAATTGCAAAGTCCAAGTCTCGTGAGCGTCACAATTCTTCTGGAAAAAGGAGAAAGGGGGCATGGATAAACAGGGGCAATGCATGGATTGGAAAGAGACAATTCATAACATCTGTGATAACATAAAAGTACTTGCAAGGTTTCTTCAAGCGCTGGAGGAACGGATTGGTGCAATTGGAAGTGTGGCTGTCGTAATGTGCTCCAGCTCAAACCAAAATAGGTTGCCAAGATCCATTTTTAGAGCCTCAAGCAGCAATGTCCCATGGTTCAAACACCTGTTAAGTCACAGGAACCCCCAGGGTGACATTGAGAAAGTCACTTTGTCTTGGAAGGAAAACAATTAAAACCCTCCTCTGAGTAAATTTTCCCAAGAAAGTGCCAGAATATGGTTGCTGTAAGTCAGAGTGGTCTTAAATGCACAGTACAAAAGATTTATGATTTAATTATAAGTTTAAAAAAAGCTAATTTAAAAAGAAACCTAAATTTAGAGTGATGGGGGAAAAGTAGAAGTAGTGGTGGTTGTATTCAAAATTGCAGGTGAATCTCCAGGTCCCAGAATGTTGCTATTTCAAGCTAGTTGAGGTTAAGAAAGGGCAGCTGCTTATATTGTGCCTAGCCACTCTAGCCTCAGTATTTTGTTAACCTTTTATATGTTTAAAATCACATTATTAGACCATAATTCATTAATTATAAAACGAATGAAATAGTTGTATAATTGTGTCCTTATTCTAACCCGTATATGTGAGAAAGACAAAAAGATACCTCAAAAATGTGTCACTGAATATAATAGCAAACACAGACATCACATCAGGATGCAAGATTAGTGTAAGGACATCAGGATTTCAGACACATTCTGTAAAATTTTATTTCCTCCAGGTTATATTAAGCATCCCAAACTTCATAGGATCAACATGGAAATTATACATTATTCACACAGTCTGGATTTATAGACAAAACACTTTATGACTATGGATTAAATGAAAAGGTTGAATACATTTCCTGTTCATTTCTTCACTGGTATGCCATGTTCCTTTTTTGTAATATTTTTGAGTGGTCTGGATTCATTTAGAATGTGAATTTTATTAGAATTGGAACTTACTCTGACTTGACATTGCACAGAGTGTTTCAAAATGATGAACCCAAAGGAGTATATTTCATGATAGCAACATATTACAATTACATAAAAAGTTACAAAAAGTTCAATGAGTTATCAAATGGTCAAGTTACTGACCATTTTGAGCCAGATACAAATCTAAATAATATATCTGTAAATGGAGAATACCTCATTAGGCCTTGTGTTGTGGGGCCATCATCTTGTGAATGACTGTGGCTGTGTTAGGGTTCCGCAGCAAGATGCTGGGGCTTCCTCAGAGGATGAGGAGAAGGATGGGTTCCCCATCGAGGAGTCTGTGTGTGATCAGGGTGAATTGCAGGCCTAAGATCAGAGAGATGTGCCAGCAGTTACAGAAGCGATGGGATGTTTGGGATTCCAGTGTTTGTTCCTTAGCAACCAGGGAAAAGTCAATGTCTCCTAGGAATTGGCCTTCAGCAGGTTCAGATGGGGTGTTTTTCTGTTTCCTGTGATATCAGATTAGGCCCCTGCATGGAGGGAGTCAAAGATAGATTAATTAGGCATGCAGAAATACTCTGTGAGAAGTCCTTGAAACCTAGGTCTCAAAGTCATGACCTCGTGGCTTCTTGGTCGAGCCTGAGCTTTAATTAAGTGATGTTTACTTGGTGTCTCCAGAGCAGACAATGTTGCCATAAATCAAGTTCCTGTTTCAGCTCTCAAGTTCATGATTCAAGTGTCCTGTGTTTGCCTATGTTCCTGAAAGAGTTTTGCCTCGGAAAAGTTCCTGTTTTCATGCTTATGGATTTATGCCTATGTTCTTGACTTCCCAGATTTCATGCACCTTGCTACTTTGGACTATCGATCTTTTGTATATTTGGACTATTACTGTTTTATAGCACCTTTCCTACTGCTTTTTGGAAAATGCCCTTTTCCCGTCTTGTAGAAGCTTTATAAATAAACTGTTGTAGTTAGTAATTACTGGACTCTTTGTGGTGCTGGGTGAAAAGATTTTCCAAACCTAGAGTGCAACAGGCTAGGGGCTGTTTGTGCACTGGGATAAGTATCTAGCAGTAATCATTTGAAACTGTATGCCCCACCCTTTTGAGTAGTAAGAGTTTCTTTCATGGGCAATTTGTAGTTGCAAAGATACAGTAATTTCAATTTGGACCCATCTTTTTGAAACAGCTTGTATATAGACCAAATTGATGAGATGTGGAGATCTGTATCCATTTTCTCTCCCCTTTAAAACGGAAAGGTTTATATGTACTGAAAATCAGACTTTGGTAGGGAGGAGGTTTAACCATTTTCCTGTGTTGTTTGCTTGAGTGAAAGTTATGTCGTTTAAATGCTGTTTTCCTACAGTGCCCAAAACAGTTCAGAAGAAAAATTACTTGTCAAAATACTTGTCATCTGAGTGGGAGGAAGAAGGGAAGAAAGGCAAAACACGGATAAATCGAAATAGAAGAAGAAGAAAAGAAGAAACACAAGATAAATTAAATATTATACAAAAATAGAAAGCAGAATCAAAATGAAGAGACAACACATCACCAACAAAACTAACCTTGAGTGCTAGCACATGTATTCCTGCATTTCAAGGAATGCAGCACCATGGTTTAAATATAGTACAGTGTATAAATACAAAGGGCAAAGAACATGTCTATGCCCTTGCTTGGAGACTTTCGTGTGTGTACTGTTCTCACTGGTAAAGAGCTTCAAGGAGACTGGGTGTCTGGTGAGTCTGGTGAGCATCTTCTCATTAGGCTGGAACAGGCTTCCTTGTCTCTCGTGAGGTGACCCAAAGCAATAAGAGGGAAATGCTGGAAGAACTAGAGAAAAAGGCTTCTGAATCACACAAATGCAGAGCGCATGAGGGCCAGTTTTGCTTCTGCTCCATCCCCAGGGTGCTACTCTATGTCTCTGAATCTGGTCAAAGAACTATTGCAAATGAAACCAGGAGTAACTTCTGATTCCTGTGTTGACTTTTTAAGATGATTTTATTGTGGCTTTAGAATTTTGGGGAGACTAGGGGTGTTTTCAAGATTTTTAGCATTTCTTGAGGATTTTAACCATATTTGGACAATAGCCTTCTATGTGGGGGGTGTATGATGAGTAGATTTCTGAAGTAACAAGTAATAAGTGATGCAAGGATCAATGCAGCAGGGAATGAGCCAAACCACCTGGCCTATGTTGGGTGGTTACAGCCAGGGTGGGGCAGCTGCAAGGGGAATAAAGGAACGAAAGCAGTACTCCTGGCTGTGGGTTGTTGGATGTGGTTGCTGAAGTAGGATTGTTGGAGAGGTGCGTTTGGAGTTCTACAAGGCTTGTGTCTCAAAGAGAACATTTGGACTCTGTATATATGTTCTTTTATAAACTCTGCGAAAGACAACAACTGAGTTTGTTTCTTGGTCAAAGGCAAAAGGCTTTCGTGCTTGTGTGTATCTACATTCAACTTCATCGCAACATGATTTGGGGAGACCTGATAAGAATACTGTTGTTAGGCATTTTAAAGCCATTTTAATGTAATTGCATCATAATTGCTTTTAGGGTATATATTGTAATATTTTACTCATGTTTTAGTTTACTATGTCTTATTGGATTGTTTTTTATTTTCATCTTGAAGCTTAATTCTTTGTTGTAAGCTTACTGTTGTTTCTCTTCATTATCATGTATCATTTTGATGCGTTTGTATTCATTTGAGGCATTGAATGTTTGCCTTTTGTTTTGTGTCTGTAAACTGCCCTGAGTTCCTTTGGAGAGAGTGGGTGGTCTATAAATAAAGTTATTATTATTATTATTATTATTATTTGATGTAAAAGGTCCTTTGACCACCCACCATCATGACTATAAAAGACCACAGATTGCAAGCAATTGTTAATAACTGTACTAATTTCCAGGCAACATTCTTTTCATTACAGTGTCCTTAATTAAAAACTAGGTAAGGTTAATGGAAGCAAAAGACAAGCCTTCCAAGGCCTATTATGACCAAAGGACAATGGCCTTTGGTATTCAGTGTTGAGAATTAGAAGTCTCATTTTCATTTCTGTAGGGCTAAAAATACAGAAGCAATTTTAGAATCAAAGAGAAAACAGAATAGGAGTTTCAGAGATCTTGGCAAGACTAATCTTCCCTTGATCTAAGTGTGAACTGTCTATTTTTGTTTTTCATAGTCGAAATAAGAAGTTGCTATCAGCATGTGAAGCATCTCTTTAACCTGAACTGGGGGATACTGAATGAGGCTTGGCTGCAGCACATCTAGATGTAGTCAACTGTATATCCAGAAACAGATAGTGGATTATGAAGAATGACCACATTTCATTGCATAATAGTCACCATTGCACCCTCCTTTTGGGAGGAGGGTGTTTCTCAAAATGGTATTTTTGTTTTGCTTGCATAATAGTTGCACCCTTGATTTACCAGTCCATTTGCCCACCTGTCCAAAAACATACATGCCCACTTCATTCACTCACTCAATCCATCACCCAGCCACCTGCCAATCTGCCCACCTAACCACCCTCCCTCCCTCCCACTCATTCACTCGCCCATCCATTGCTGAATAAACCTCTTCCAAGATTGCTGGGAATGGATGGGCAACCAAGTTGGTGCATGAAAGAGTGTGTGAGAGTAAGTGGGAGGGAGCGAGGGTCTTTGGAGAGTGTTTACATCATGGAGGCTGCCTTACCTCACAGAAATAGCCTCAAGTACTAGTAGCAGTAGGGGTAAATACCAGGATTCATCTGGATTCAAGCTAGAGCCATTGCTTTTGCTGAGGAGTATGGAAACAGAGCTGCAGAAAGGCAGTTCTCTGTAAATGAGAACTTGATGCATAACTGGCATCAGGCATGTAGCGGGCGGGGGGGGGGGGGGCTTGAGGGGCTTCAGCCCCCCCCCCCCCCCAAATTCTCATGGTAGTCTGCGAGAAGGCCTTACTCTGGTACATTATTTAAACTGTTATGTTTATTCATATCATGATCTGATCACCATGATCAATATAGCCCATATGCATGGGGGTATTGGGGTAATGATACAAAAGGTTTGCTAGGGCAGACCCTCTTTCACTCAGCGCCCCCCCCCCCCCCCCCCCGAATCAAAATCCTGACTACGGGTCTGACTGGCATAAAAGGAAAGACAAGTTAGGGAAAACCACTCTTACTCAGTATGCATTTAGAGGTCCCAAAACAGACAAATTTCCTCAAATTGATGAGGAAGTGTTTGTGTAGGAAGGCGCGTAACAATGGCTGCAGTCTATCTTGCAATATGTTGCAAAGGAAAGCACAGGAAACGAAAGCAAACATGACATCTCCCAACTCTGTTTAAGACAAGTCGTGGTGGGGTGATTGGATGACAATATTCATGTGCCGACACAACCTGTCTGTGCAGAGGAGACCCACCCTATGCCAAAAGTTGCTATTTGATTACACCGAGAAGATGAAAAGCTTTCATCATTTTGTCTTGCATATGCACAAGGAAACACCATATCCCCTTTCACAAATTTGCAATGCTGACTAGACTACTGCCTAGTCTACTGTGTTCTTTGATATGCCCCTCAAAAGCACTATTGCACTGAAAGGGTCGTCTAGGGTCACCATGAGAACCAGTGGTCATGAGAGATTAAGGTGCACCATAATGGTTGCTATTACAGTCAATGGAAGGAAGTTACCACCTTACATCATTTTAAAGACAGAAACAATGCCTAAGGGAGTCCAATTTCCCTGTGGAATTCATTTACAGGCAAAGGGTTGGATGGATTTAGAACTGATGGTGGATTGGATCAGAACTGTGTGGAACAGATGACCAGATGCACTAGAGAACAGCTGGGCAAGCTAGTTTTGTAGTTTTTGAAGTCACATTGCCATTATGCAATGAAATACGGTATTGTAGAACTGGGGAAAGAAGTCCAGGCTAAGGACTACACCTAGGAGAAGTCCAGGATAAGTCAGTTTCTATTTCCAAGGTGGTCTCGCGTAAGAACCTAACAAAGCAGATCTGCTAAGTTAATTAGGAGTAAGAATCAAATCTTAGCATCTTGTATATGGCATGATGGGGGACTTCTTATATTCCACAGAAGATGGAGACTGCAATAGCCTTTGGCTCCTGTGACAGCCTCCCAGATACCATTTTATTCACCCCAAGAGAGTTTTGTCAATCTTACAACTAACTGATACTTATATTAAATAGGGGGTTCTTCTTCTTTTGTTATGGTTTGGAACTTGGTTGAAATAAGCTAATAGTTAGGTGAGAGCAAACTGTTTACCACTAGCCAAATATAATGTCAGTATTGGCTCATTAATCATGGTTAAATCTAGTGGTATAATTGTATAATTCATATTCAGACTTTCAGTTCCATGGTGCATTTATTATCCTAAGACTAAGGAATGATTTCTATTACACATTTGGCAGATGTAGGAAAAATTATAATAGCAGGTGTAAAAGCCCTTTTGTTATTTGTTTCAATTTTTACAACTTTTTTTTGGTAGGGACCCTCTATTTTCCATACAGATACTGTAATTGCTGTGTTGGTTCAATTAAACAATATAAGATGTAAATATGTGTTAAGATGCATCAAACATTCACAAGTGATGCGGGAAACACTTTTTTTCTTTGCTAATTTGTCAATTTTGAACTTGTTAATATGGTTGTCACATCATCTAATGTGGGAAGCAGTTTGTTTTAAATTGAAATAAAGGTCTGTTTGACTGTTTAATCTGAATGATCTGACAGATTCATATTGTCCTCTTTCTGTGAATGGATATGGCTTAAGCAGAAGCATTAGTATAATTGCTGAATATGAAGCATCTGATCTCCCTGGCCAGCTGGCCTCCCTTCAGATAAATGGAGTGGGAAGCAGCAGGGCAGGATAGGAATGTTAAAAATACTCTTTTGTAAGCATTTGCTTCTGCAAAGAACACCACTAGTAAGTCTGCTGATCTAGAAAACAGAGGTAGTTTAGGCAAAGCTTATACTAATTTAAGATAGGAAGGTCAGGTCAGGCATTGGGAGCGACAGTCTCATGTGACACTGGCACAAGTTTGGACTCTTTCTTTAGCCTTTGGTGAATTAAATCAGCAGAAGATATCCTCTGGCAGTGGTTCTCAACCTGGGGTCCCCAGATGTTTTTGACCTTCAACTCCCAGAAATCCTAACAGCTGGTCAACTGGCTGGGATTTCTGGGAGTTGTAGGCAAAAAACATCTAGGGACCCCAGGTTGAGAACCACTGTCCTATGGCCTCTAGGTAGCTTCTTGTGGACCAGAAGCACAGTAGAGAAAACACAGGTTGTACCATTGCTTTCCTCTGCAGAATTCCTGTAGTCTTCAGAACGCTAAAAGAACAAGAGAAGGGATGATGATTTTGCTGCTAGGAGAAAATTAACAAAGAAGGCAAGCAGGTCAAAAGACAAAAAATATATAAATAAATACTAGGATTCTGATACAGAAAAGCCAGGCAGATTGAAAAAGAATACAGAAGATAAGCAATGAAATTTAGCTGCTTGGTCGTTCTTTTCGAAGTGCAATATCTCCAATATGTGGCTGCACCAGATCTGTCAGCTTGATACTTTGTCATTTGAACATAAATTGCCCAGAACTCATCTTAGGATAAGAGCAACAGTCCTGAACTCAGTGTGTCAAAGTTGAAGTTAGTGCAGTTATGTCTGTAAAAGAAGTCTGTTTTGAAATATATTTGCACTTCAGTATTTTTTCCATATTGCATCTAAACTGTGACTTTGATTTTTTTTGAGCTGTCTTTGGTTTCCTTTGTCCAGGATCTTTTGTCTGAGCTTCAAAACCCTTTTACATTTTACCTGTAATGTTATGTGGATGCGCATCTACCCTGGCAGCTCTCTTCTTGCTCAAGTAGCAATGATAAGAACAGAACATAGAACAACAGACTGCTTCAAGATTGGGAAAGGAGTACAGCAGGGCTGTATACTGAATCCAACTAGTCCATACTCCATTATTACTGAATGGAAAATTAGCAAAGAGAGTGTGGCACTGGGGTGGGGGTGAGGAGGTTGGTCCATTTCCAAAGTATTAACTTTCGTCTGTATAGAGAGGGGTGCTCAAAGGGCTTCTGGGGCATTATTTCATATGACTTGGGCCATGTCACTAAGCCAGATCTAGTTATTTTTCTTCTATTTTCTGGGAAGAACTGAATACTGCTAGTGTTATCTTGTGGTTTGTTGTTGTTTATTCATTCAGTCGCTTCTGACTTGTGACCTCATGGACCAGCCCACACCAGAGCTCCTTGTTGGCCATTGCCACCCCCACTCCTTCAAAGACAAGCCAGTCACTTCAAGGATGACATCCATCTTGTTCTTGGTCAGCTGCTCTTCTCCAAGCTTTCCTATCTTCTCATTATGTGGCCAAAGCACTTCATCTTTGCCTCTAATATCCTTCCCTCCAGTGAGCAGTTGGGCTTTATTTCCTGAAGTATGGACTGGTTGGATCTTCTCGCGGTCCAAAGCACTCTCAGAACTTTCCTCCAACACCACAGTTCAAAAGCATCTATCTTCTTTCTCTCAGCCTTCCTTATGGTCCACCTCTCACATCCATAGGTTACTATGGGGAATACCATTGCTTTAACTATGTGGATCTTTGTTGCCAGTGTGATGTCTCTACTCTTCACTGTTTTATCGAGATTGGTCATTGCTCTCCTTCCAAGAAGTAAGCATCTTCTGATTTCCTAGCTGCAGTCTGTGTCTGCAGTAATCTTCGCACCTAGAAATACAAATTCTGTCACTGCTTCCACATTTTCTCCCTCTAATTGCCAAGCAATGTAATTGCCACAATCATGTTTTTTGATGTTTGACTGCAACCCAGCTTTTGCACTTTCTTCTTTCACCTTGGTTATAAGGCTCCTCAGCTCCTCCTCATTTTCAGCCATCAAAATAGTGTCATCTGCATATCTAAGGTTGTTAATGTTTCTTCCAGCAATTTTAACTCCAGCCTTGGATTAATCAAGCCCCGCACATTGCCTGATGTGTTCTGCATACAAGTTGAATAGGTTGGGTGAGAGTATACAGCCCTGCCATACCCCTTCCTCAATCTTGAACCAATCTGTTGTTCCATGGTCTCTTCTTATTGTTGCTACTTGGTCATTATACAGATTCCTCAGGAGACAAACAAGGTGACTTGGTATCCCCAAACCACCGAAGAACTTGTAGTGATCCATTTAGTTTTCATGCCAAGAATACTGGGGTGGGCTGCCATTAGCTTCCCCAGAGATCGTATTTAGTCTGACCTCTGTGCCATGACCGTCCAGTCTTGGGTGTCCCTTTAGAGTTTCGCTTGTAGCATCATTGCGGTGCTCAAGCTCCAGGACCGTGACTTGGCAATGATCCTTTGCAATATCTTGCATATTTTGCAATATGGTAATGTAAGTTGTTTAGGCTATGTTGTGGCTATTTTGAATGAGGATGCTATGCTGTGTTTGTATTGCCTAAACTACAAAATTTGTGACTGATTGGAACTGTTTATAAATTAGTATTTGTCTTTTAAGAAACTTTGTTGCAAAGTCATGAGAAAAGGACAAATGTATCCTTTCACTCACATTGAATGTAGCTTTTGCTTTGTTTTTTTTTGTTTGTTTCTAAATAGTCATCCTGCTTTCTAACTGCTCCTCAGAAATTCTTTTCCAAGACATTCAGTGTTTCAGGGAAGAATGTCATATTTATTCACCTAATGAGTTTATGTGCCATCTTCAGTTAAAATCCTCTAACAAAATTAAAAACATAACTCATCAATGAAAGACATTAAAAACCACATTAAACCACAGCAAAATGAAGAGGTAAAATGAGATAATGGCAAGACACTGTCTTAAAATGCCTGGAGTGATTAAAAAGGACTTCACTTGGCATAAAACAAAACATTGGGGCTTATGGCCAAGACACATTTCCTCCAAGGGGCTGCATTTTGAAAGACTTGGTTGTTTTAAAAGAAAGGGCCTTAATAGGGCGCTATAACTGTTTTTAAACTGATTTTATTTTAATCTGTGTTTTACATTGCTTTTGATGTTATTAATAGTTTAATTACCTTTTTGTTCAAATCTTTTGTTTGGCAGTGGCAGTGCTATTGATTTTATTTATTTCAAACCTGTCCTTTTCTCAGTTCTGGACTGGAAGCTTACAGCACTTTAAATAAATAATTAAAAATTAGAAAATACAAAAGCTAAAAAGCTGCTAAGTTACAGGTTTGTTGTGAGTTTTCTGGGCTGTATGGCCATGTTCCAGAAGTATTCTCTCGTGATGTTTCACCTGCATCTGTGACAGGCATCCTCCGAGGTTGTGAGATCTGTTGGAAACTAGGAAAAAGGGGTTTATACATCTGTGGTATGTCCAGGTGGGAGAGAGAACTCTTGTCTGTTGGAGGTAGGTGTGAATGTTTCAATTGGCCATCTTGATTAGCATTAATGGCCAGTATTAAAAATACATTGCCCCACCCCAGCCATTCCACAGATATATAAACCCATTGTCCTAATTCCAACAGACCTCACTACCTCTGAGGATGCTTGCCATAGATGCAGGCGAAACGTCAGGAGAAATGCCTCTAGAACATGGCTCTATAGCCCGAAAAAACCCACCAGAACCTATTAAAAATACTCTAAAATCTTAACAGTAAATAAAGAACACTCAAAACCAGGGGAATTCCAGACAAGAAACAATCAGGGCTAGCTAATCACCTCCCAACAAAGGATTCCCTGAGGCAATAAGAAGCCAGACTTGGAAACCACTAGGCCATTAAATACTAATCAAGGTGGCCAGTTGAAACATTCACACCCACCTCAAGCAGACAAGACTTCTTTCTCCCACCCTAGACATACCACAGATATGTAAACCCCTTTTCCTTAGTTTCCAACAGACCTCACAACCTCTGAGGATGCCTGCCATAGATGCAGGTGAAATGTCAGGAGAGAATGCCTCTGGAACATGGCCATACAGCCTGAAAAACTCACAGCAAACCAATTATTCGAACCATGAAAGTATTTGACAATACATTGCTAAATTACATTTTTTTAAATCAGTTAAATATATAAATCTTATAAACAACCGAAAAGCACAGCAGAATAACAGATATGACAAATCTTGCAAAATATGCTGGATTTTTCTATCTAAACAACCTGTCTCAACAGCCTGTTGAAACTCAAAACTCTTTACCTGTTTGTGGAAAGATAATAGGGAAGGAACCAATATAGCTTTTCTAGGAAGGGTGTTCCTAAACATGAGGCCACCTTCTAAGAAGGCATTTGCTTTAAGGTTCGATATATGTTTTCATGGTGTAAATTGGCTTTTCCCTAATTCTCAGAAAATAATCGGATATAAGTAAAGATAAATAATAGTATCCCATTACAGCACTTTTAACTAGTAGCACCAGAATACCAAAACTCAATGGATCCTGGACTCATCTTTGTAGGCAGTGAAACCCAAAAGAAGAACCATAAGGAAAAGATCAGTAGTCTGGTCTCATGTGGAGTGAGAATGAGTCATTAAATAAATTGGTCCCAGATCATTTCATAGTGATGCATTCTTTTGTGTTTTAACACATTGCAGTGTGGATAAATGAGTTTGACTTTAAACACTCTATCTGTAAGAATACATATTAAAGCCTAGCTTTACAGTTTCCAGACCATATATTAAACGTTACTTTTCTACATAAAAATACGGCTATGATGAAACTATCTGACAGGAGAGAATTAAAAATGACAAATGGTGCTGAGCCAATAAGGATGCATCCTCCATTCTGATTATGACTATGGACTATGAGTAAGTATGGCCATAACACTATGAAACTGCATGTGTCCCCCCCCTCTCACACACCTAATAAATGTAGTCTTTTATTTGGAAAGTTGTAGGCATTTGTTAGTGCCAGTGCATGTTTACTTCATTCAGTGGGATGTAATACCAGAAAAGTGCACACAAAATGTCAACCTTAGTTTTTAAGCCAGTTCTTCAATAGAGAGAACCATACAGAAGCCTGTCTCTTTTCTCTAAGCTGATCTGCTTCTGCTTGTAGGCTGCCATGTTCATAGCATGCATGCATTCCCTTGTGAGTTGTGAATTGCAAAGGTGTAATGGCAATAACAAGCACTTAATGTTGATAATTTTCAGGAAATGATTGCATTTCGAAATGCCAGTAGTTATTTAAATAAGTGGTCTAAACTACAGTGTGTCCTCCTTATCCATGCATTTGGAATCTATGGTTTCATTTACCAGTGCTTTCCTCACTTAATTCTCAAATGTCTGGGTCTAGCCATCCTGCCTCGTCAGAGGTAAGACAGTTTCAAAAAGAAATACAAAAAAAATACAGTCCAAATCTGGCTGAGTCAGGGGCTCTTTCCTTTTACTTCTGAGGAGACAGAAAGGAGTAGACTCAGCTGTCTTAGTTTGTATTTACTATTTTCCATGGCTTCAGGTACTGGGGGCGAGGGGGTTAGGAACACATCCCCCATGGATACTGGTGTTATACTGCTCTATAATTTAAAGGATTCTATCCCATTCATTTAGAAAGTGAGTGAAGGATCAGGTACAGGACATTAGTTTCGTTAGTGTGAAGCCAATCTGGAAACTATTATTCATTCCCTTCCAGATGGTGTAACCCATTCTTTTAATAGATCATTTTTGGAATTGCTTCTGAATTGCTTCTAGAGGCAGCTGTAACTGGAAATATTTTTGTACAACTTTGTCTAGCTCTGCTCCTTCCTTGGAGATGGCAAAACTGGTCACTATTATAAATGTGTTGATTACATTGAAATGCAGCCTACCCTTAAAGACTGTTTGAAAATGACACCTTGTTAGAATGATTTTGTCCAATTTATCACCAGAATCCCATTATTCAGAGTGTGTATTTATTACTTGTGCTTTTCATCTTAAGAACAGACAAGCATCTTGAGCTCTGAGGATTACCTGGGAAGGAATCCCACTGGAGCATTGCACCACATTCAAATACCTGGGAGTCACTCTGGACTGAGCTCTGAGTTATAAGTAGCACTGCTTCTCTATGAAGCAGAAAGTGGGTTCTAGAAATAATATAATGTGAAAGCTGACTGGCACATCCTGGGGATCATAAACAGACACAATGAAGACATCTGCCCTTGCGCTTTGCTATTCTGTTGCTTAATACACATGCCCAGTGTGGAATATATCTCACCATGTTAAAACAGTGGGTGTGGCTCTTAATGAGACATGTCACATTATCACTGGATGTCTACACCCTACACCACTGGAGATATTATGTTGTTTAGCTGGTATTGCATCACCTGACATCTGCCAGGAAGTAGGAGCCAGCAATGAAAGGACCAAGGCATTGATATCCTTGGCTCATAATCTGTTCGGATATCTGCCAGCATGCCTACACCTTAAATCAAGAAATAGTTTACTATGATCTACAGATATACTCGCAGGAGCACCCCAGCAAGCAAGAGTCCAAAAGTGGTCGGCTAAAACCCAGCAGCTCAATCAGTGGCTGAGACCAAATGAGAGACTTCCTCTTGGGCACATAGGAGAGTGGACGACCTGGAAGATGCTGAACAGGCTGCACTTCGGCACAACGAGATGGCGAGCTAATCTTAAGAAATGGGGCTACAAAGTGGAGTACACGATACGCGAGTGTAGAGAAGAACAAACCACAAACCACTTACTACAATGCAACCTAAGCCCTGCCACATGCACAATGGAGGACCTTCTTACAGTGACAGCAGGGGCACTCCAAGTGGTCAGTTTCTGGTCAAAGAACATTTAGCATAATGCCAAGTTTTTTTAATTTTGTGTTTTTAAATGCATTCTAACTGTACCCTCAACTTGCTTCTGACACGATAAATAAATACATTTATTAATGATATATTTCTGAGTCCAGTTTGATTTTTTAATTATTTATATCCAACCTCCCCTTCTCAATTGGGACTTAAGCCATCTTACAAATTAAAACCAATGCAAATATACTGTTTAAGCATACCATTAAAATGTAATTAAACAATCAATAACTTTCAAACATACAATTAAATATAATAAAAAGCCATTTAAAATAGTACATTTAAAAGCAGTAGAACATTATATCAAAAGCTCTCTCTTTAAAAGTATTCAGCTAGAGTTTTTCTTTAAACAAAAGAGCTTTGGGTATATCCACAGTGTAGAATTAATGCAATTTGACACCATTTGTACTGCCTGGGTCAATGCCATGGAATCCTGGGATTTGTAGTTTGGTGAGGCACCAGCTTTTTTTTTCTTTTTCTTTTTTACAGAGAAGGTTAAACTTCAATACCATAAATGCATAGCATTGAGCAGTGGTAGTTAAAGCAGTGTCAAGATGCATCAATTCTACACTGCAGATGCATTCCTTATTTGCTGACGGAAGGGCACCATCTTCCCTTTCAGCCTCCAGAAAGTTTATTTAACTGCTGTTGGTTCTATGTTGTTGTTTTATGCTATTGGTTTTAATATTGTCATCGCAAGGGTGGTAACACCTGAAAAAGCTGTGGGTTAGTGTAACAAAAATGTAACTTTGAGAACGTCTAAACCAGGTATGGGCAAACTTCAGCCCTCCAAGTGTTTTGGACTTCAACTCCCACAATTCCTAACAGCCTACTAGCTGTTAGGAATTGTGGAAGTTGAAGTCCAAAACACCTGGAGGGCCAAAGGAGGACCAATCCACGCCAGAGCTCCCTGTCGGCCGTCACAATCCCCAGTTCTTTCAAGGTCAATCCAGTCACTTCAAGGATCCCATCATCCATCCATCTTGCCCTTGGTTGGTCCCTCTTCCTTTTTCCTTCCATTTTCCCCAGCATCATTGTCTTCTCTAAGCTTTCCTTCCTTCTCATGATGTGGCCGAAGTACTTCAGTTTTGCCTGTTCTATCCTTCCCTCCAATGAGCAGTTGGGCATTATTTCCTGAACTTTTAGCTTTGGTTTCATACTTGTGTGCAAAGACCAAAAAGAATGTATTGTCGAAGGCTTTCATGGCCGGAATCACTCAGTTCTTGTGGGTTTTTTCGGGCTATATGGCCATGTTCTAGAGGCATTTCTCCTGACGTTTCGCCTGCATCTATGGCAAGCATCATCAGAGGTCTGTTGGAATTAGGACAAATGGGTTTATATATCTGTGGAATGACTGGGGTGGGGCAAGGAGCTCTTCCCTGCTGCAATTAGGTGTGAGTGTTTGGCTAATCACCTTCATTAGCATTTGAAGGCCTGCTGGAACCTGGGAAAGCCTGTTGCTGGGAGGTGTTAATCTGTGCCTGGTTTCTTCCTCTCTGTTGTTTAGCTGTTATAATTTTAGAGTTTTTTAATACTGGGAGCCAGATTTTGTTCATTTTCATGGTCTCTTCCTTTCTGTTGAAATTGTCCACATGCTTGTGGATTTCAATGGCTTCTCTGTGTAGTCTGACATGGTGGTTGTTGGTGTGGTCCAGCATTTCTGTGTTTTCAAATAATATGCTGTGTCCAGGCTGGTTCATCAGGTGCTCTGCTATGGCTGACTTCTCTGGTTGAAGTAGTCTGCAGTGCCTTTCATGTTCCTTGATGCGTGTCTGGGCGCTGCGTTTGGTGGTCCCTATGTAGACTTGTCCACAGCTGCATGGTATACGGTAGACTCCTGCAGAGGTGAGAGGATCCCTCTTGTCCTTTGCTGAACGTAGCATTTGTTGGATTTTCTTGGTGGGTTTGTAGATAGTTTGTATGTTGTGTTTCCTCATCAGCTTCCCTATGCGGTCAGTGGTTCCCTTGATGTATGGCAGGAACACTTTTCCTCTGGGTGGATCATCATCTTTACTCTCGTGGTTTGTTCTTGGTCTTGCAGCTCTTCTGATGTCTGAGATGGAATATCCATTGGCCTGGAGAGCCCAGTTGAGGTGGTTCAGTTCATCTTGGAGGAGGTGGGGTTCGCAGATTCTTTTTGCACGGTCTGCCAAGGCTTTGATGGTGCTTCTTTTTTGACTTGGGTGATGGTTGGAGTTTTTATGTAGATATCTATCTGTGTGTGTGGGTTTTCTGTAGACGGTGTGACCCAATTGTTGATCTGGTTTGCGGATGACTAGGACATCTAGAAAAGGCAGTCTTCCTTCATTTTCTTTTTCCATGGTGAACTGGATGTTTGGGTGGATGCTGTTAAGATGGTCCAGGAACCTGTTGAGTTCTTCATCTCCATGGCTCCAAATGGTGAAGGTGTCATCCACATATCTGAACCATATCGTGGGCTTTTTGGTTGCTGTCTCCAGGGCTTGTTCTTCAAAGAACAAGCCCTGGAGACAGCAACCAAAAAGCCCACGATATGGTTCAGATATGTGGATGACACCTTCACCATTTGGAGCCATGGAGATGAAGAACTCAACAGGTTCCTGGACCATCTTAACAGCATCCACCCAAACATCCAGTTCACCATGGAAAAAGAAAATGAAGGAAGACTGCCTTTTCTAGATGTCCTAGTCATCCGCAAACCAGATCAACAATTGGGTCACACCGTCTACAGAAAACCCACACACACAGATAGATATCTACATAAAAACTCCAACCATCACCCAAGTCAAAAAAGAAGCACCATCAAAGCCTTGGCAGACCGTGCAAAAAGAATCTGCGAACCCCACCTCCTCCAAGATGAACTGAACCACCTCAACTGGGCTCTCCAGGCCAATGGATATTCCATCTCAGACATCAGAAGAGCTGCAAGACCAAGAACAAACCACGAGAGTAAAGATGATGATCCACCCAGAGGAAAAGTGTTCCTGCCATACATCAAGGGAACCACTGACCGCATAGGGAAGCTGATGAGGAAACACAACATACAAACTATCTACAAACCCACCAAGAAAATCCAACAAATGCTACGTTCAGCAAAGGACAAGAGGGATCCTCTCACCTCTGCAGGAGTCTACCGTATACCATGCAGCTGTGGACAAGTCTACATAGGGACCACCAAACGCAGCGCCCAGACACGCATCAAGGAACATGAAAGGCACTGCAGACTACTTCAACCAGAGAAGTCAGCCATAGCAGAGCACCTGATGAACCAGCCTGGACACAGCATATTATTTGAAAACACAGAAATGCTGGACCACACCAACAACCACCATGTCAGACTACACAGAGAAGCCATTGAAATCCACAAGCATGTGGACAATTTCAACAGAAAGGAAGAGACCATGAAAATGAACAAAATCTGGCTCCCAGTATTAAAAAACTCTAAAATTATAACAGCTAAACAACAGAGAGGAAGAAACCAGGCACAGATTAACACCTCCCAGCAACAGGCTTTCCCAGGTCCCAGCAGGCCTTCAAATGCTAATGAAGGTGATTAGCCAAACACTCACACCTAATTGCAGCAGGGAAGAGCTCCTTGCCCCACCCCAGTCATTCCACAGATATATAAACCCATTTGTCCTAATTCCAACAGACCTCTGATGATGCTTGCCATAGATGCAGGCGAAACGTCAGGAGAAATGCCTCTAGAACATGGCCATATAGCCCGAAAAAACCCACAAGAACTGACCAAAAAGAATGTTTGTAATATATTTGTATACTGCCCGTTTGTTAATAACAGTAACATTTTGATTGAGTGATTGATTATTTTCATTCCATTTTTGTTAGACATCCTTTTCAAAATGAGCCAAGATTCTTTATATCAATATAAAAATATAAGAAAGTGTAAACACCTAAAATAAAACAGGCATCCATAGATGCCAAAAAATTTGCAGTTACCACACATAAAATAACTAGAAGAGCTGTGAAAAAACATAGGCAATGAGGCAATGCAATTTAACTGATGTGTTAAATCATTTCATCATACAGTACATCAAGACTTGCAAATACCTGGCAGTAAAGCACTCTGTTCTAACTCTCTGTGGTGTGGTGGACCAGCAGTTGTTGTTTTTTTCCAGTGTGCCAGAGACTGGTACCATATGTACGTTCATTGGCTAGAATTTTTTCCTTTCCTGGAAACTCTCCAGGAATTGGCAGCTACTGTCTTGTGGACTGGCAGAGGTCCATGGGTACCACTATGAACAGCAGTGGGGTAAAAGAGAGTCTTTATTTGGTATTGAAAAAATGATAGTATCAGTTTTAGGTACAGCATTTTAGGTGGGGAGGGGAGCATCACTTGTGTCCTTGGGTGCATCGACACTGCATACTTAACTGCTATGAATTAATACAGTGAAATAATTGGTGCTGTAGTTTCTTGAGGCACCAAAACTTTTAGGCAGGGAATGTTAAAGACCTTGCAGAACCACAGATGCCATGATTCCATAGCTTTGATCCATGGCAGTTAATGTGGTGTCAAACTGTATTAATCTACAATGCAGAATACCCCTAGTTGCTGTTACCTAGGCATCCCATAGAACAGTCACTCAGTGAAAGCTTAGATTTTGATTTTAAATTGAAAGCATATTCAGGATGGGAGAGGCACTCCATTAGGTATTTTAGGCTATAAGTTAAACCAGGGGTCCTCAAACTAAGGGTCATTTACCCGGCCCTCACTCAGGATCAACCTAAGTCTGAAATGACTTGAAAGCACACAACAACAAACCTATCTCATCAGCCAAAAGCAGGTCCACACTTCCCATTGAAATACTAATAAGTTTATATTTATTAAAATTGCTCTTCATTTTAATTATTGTATTGTTTTAAAGTGTTTTTGCAATACAAATAAGATATGTGCAGTGAGCATAGGAATTCATTTTTTTTTTCAAATTATAATCCGGCCCTCCTACAGTTTGAAGGATTGTGACCTGGCCCTCTGTTTAAAACATTTGAGGACCCCTGAGTTAAACTGTCACTTCACATTGGGCTTAGGAACACACAGGGAGGCAATGTACATCAATTAGTGTTGCATGCTAAGACATATTCAAAAGTTTACATAAACTGCTGTGTGTACAATCTTTCAGGACAGCTCCATGTAGAATGCACTGTAGTAATGCAACAAAAGAAAACCACTGAAGCATGTTATTGCTATCCAAAAAGCTGAACCACTAATAAGAAAAAGACAAAAGGCACTCCCCACAACACTATTTTAAATGTATACTTGTAATTGATCTTTCTCAAGCTTTATTACATTTGCTAGCTGTTTTGAGGAGGGCAATAGAGTTGTTTTGGTTTTTTTTGTCATGTCAGGAGTGACCTGAGAAACTGCAAATCGCTTCTGGTGTGAGAGAATTGGCCGTCTGCAAGGACATTGCCCAGGGGATGTCTGGATGATTTGATTTTTTTATCATCCTTGTGGGAGGCTTCTCTCATGTCTCTGCATGAAGAGCTGGAGCTGATAAAGGGAGCTCATCCGCCTCTCCCCGGATTCAAACCTGCGATCTGTCGGTCTTCAGTCCTGCTGGCACAGGGGTTTAACCCACTGCGCCACCGGGGGCTTAACCCCAATAGAGTGACGAATAGTAACATATAGTTACTTAAATAAATAAATATCCAAGTGGTGCTATTATGGCAGCTTATTACAGATATTTTGAATGGAATTAACGAGAGTCTAAAGGAGTTTTAAGTGAAGAATAATTGGGGGACTGCTGTCAAAAATTGACAAATATTTTATGGATTCAGTTTTACTATTAGATACCTCAAAGAGAACATGTTCTTATGTATACCTTTTCTCTGCCTGGTTTTAGAAAGAATGTAGGCTGTAGTTATTTATGTCAGTACAATTCAAAATGTCCATATAAATGTTTCAGCTGCTGGTAGAATTATATTTTCAGTGTTGCTGGAAAACTGAATTTACACTTTTGTTGAATCAATACTCAGTTTTGTCCTAAAACATTTCTTTTGTTTTTCTCCCCTGCAGTGTGACAATGCAAAGGGACTTAAAGCCTTTTATGATGCAATAAAATATGGACCTACACACCTAATGGTTTTTGGTGGAGTATGTACAACTGTCACCTCCATCATTGCTGAATCCCTAATAGGATGGAATTTGATCCAGGTAAGGAACAATACCTTGTATATATATTTATGGTGAAGCCTAAAATTGTAGGATATTATTTAGAAAATTAGATATTTTCTTGATTTATAGTTTTCCAGAAGACACAAGTGGATCTCAGGCATGCATGGTCTACTTAAAAAAAAAAACCCTACAGTTTGGTTGGTTGATAAAGAGATTAGTTTTGTGTGGATATATTGTTATTTTCCCCATTATTGTTGATCCTTAACTGACTCATTTTTATTTCACTGAAAGTTGGATTGCATTAAGAACGTTCACATCTGATATGTTCACATTTCTGAAAATATACAATACCTTTATTACTTCAGACAGCCCTTTCGCAATCAATTGTCTTTTATTAAATATGTGCCAATCTCACATAATCACCTTGGAATCAGCCACAATGAATTTGCATTATGTTTTAAGCAACATTGCCTAATCGGCAGTTAAGCCCTGAGCAATTATTTCATTGTTCCTAAGCCCTAAGTCAGCAAACAGTGCTGAGAGAGGATTGACAGTCATTGCATCCATCCGCTTTGTAAGCTATAATCACCTGGAAACTTCTTGGCATGTGCAATTTTGCTGATAAATGTAAGATCTGGAAAATTCCTTTTTCAAATCAGTGCACATCCGACCTGGAGGATTCTGGGAGTAGCAACCCAAGAAAAGAACAATTCCAAGATCAACTGTTGGCCAAGACATATTGTACGAACCCTTATACTGTCGTCAATGGAATTCATTTCCAGGAAAATTGTAGTTCTAAATTACTAGGGAATAAAATACATCTGAATTTATTTTCATGCAAACATGCATAGGGTGATCCCTGCAAGGCAGGATGAAGGAAGACTCGGTTCTCTGGAGATGTTTGGTTAAAGATCCTGTGGTAATTATCTCTTCCAGGTCAGGTTTCCTGCAATCAGACAATGTTATGAATTAATGTAAAAGAGACCTGGAATGGGAGTTGCTTAAGCCTTGGTGATTGATGTGTTATCGATGAATATAGTTGAAATTTGTCATGATGATTTGACAGTGATATTGCTATAGCAATGGAGCCTTAATTGTGTACTAGCACAATTATATTTGATGAGCCATTGAAGGGCAAATCCTGCATACTTAGCAGGCTACAAGTTTACTATCCTTTTCAGTGTAAAAACTGAACACTTAGGGTTTTTTGGTGCACAGTGCAAGAGATGTCTTGTCCATATAACAATATTTTTATAGTATTCCTCACTAGAAAAAAATTGATTCGCAAAAGAAAAGCTTTTAAAAGGCAAAAGGATGTGAGAAAGGTTGTTTTAAAGTATATTGATAACAAGCGGCTGAATCATTTGAGAGAGCAGAAAAACCATTTGGCGAAAACAACTCTGCTGAACTTCAACTTTGAATTGTGTTCTTCATCCAGTCTTTCTATGTCTTCCTTGGGAAGAGTTGTAGTACAGTTATAGCCCCATGAAAGCATGTGTTCAGCAGGGTATTGGCTCCTGAGAGATATTTGTAGACTTTCCCTGAATGTTAGCTTCGTTTCGGGGAACTGTTTCTCTTTTCTTTTACTAATGGACATGTAAGACAAGAATGCTCACAGTATTCTACTCAATTGCTCACCACAAGAAATCTTGTTTCCATTCTTGTGGTCAATCAGCACAAAGACACTGGAAGTACTGAGGAGCCATTTGGCATTCAAAAATGATTTATGAATTAGCAAAACATTATTAACATTATTTGTTTAGCTAAATAACTTCACAGTAACATCATGGCATTGGCAGGGCTATTTTAGACATTGTACCCCAGTTTTGGATCTCTCTTCCATCAGATTGTGCCAGAAACCTTTGTTTCTCCTGCATCACTAAGACATATCTTGCTTTTGTAAGCTTTTGAGGAATAAGTAAGTGTTCAATAGGCCTTTGACTGGTGTTGAAAGTATTATTTTTATTGTATTTTAAACAGTCTGGCTTACTGTGATGAAAAGAGGAGTATAAATCAAATAAAGCACTCTTAAGAAAAACAGCTGCTGCTGCTATTATTGTTGCTGCTATTACTAATAATACTATATTGAAATATTTGCTTGTATTTGTTAGATAGTCTCCAAGAATATTCGTACATCTGCAATCCAAAATTGCAGCTAGTGAAAACAGATATATTTCATCAAAGCTGATTTGAAAAAATGCCAGCAGATGTAATAGCGATGGTGAGGATTTTGGCACATGTTGGGCTCCCAATCCAAACCAGATGTGGGTGCATGCTTTTTCTTAAAAATAAAAAGACCAGGTAGATCTATACATTGTTTGTTAAAGATTTTTACAAGGTCCTGGGTGGTTTTGATGGCCCCAAATTAGAACATCAATGCCTTCTTGGTCTGACAGGACTAACTGTCTTTCAGTGCAGTTCTTTCAGTCCACTGATGGTGGGAAAACTGCAAATAATAGCTGCCTCCAGCATAACATTATTCCCATACCTTTCCTATTGAAAATCTTTACTAACTTTAAGGTGTGAGGGAAAGAGGATCTGTGCCTAACATGTCCTTGAGGGATGTTGTGGGGTATGTTGTATATGGTATATTTGACAAGTGCATATTTTTAAGACTATTTTTAGTTGGAAGAGTTGGTTCGTGGCAGCCTGCTATGAACCCTCATACTTAGTAATGAGGTTGTTTTGTAGGGAATGGCAGAGACATTATGCTTGTAGAGCTATTGCCATGTGGGATGGAACAGAAGCTTAATAAATGTTTATTGGTGACAAACTGCCTTTGAAATTGCCCACAGTTTCAGGAGTGGTTTGATGTTTGGCATGGA
Source organism: Anolis sagrei (assembly GCF_037176765.1). Lineage (NCBI taxonomy): Eukaryota > Metazoa > Chordata > Lepidosauria > Squamata > Anolidae > Anolis > Anolis sagrei. The sequence goes on from NC_090024.1 coordinate 104,572,618, forward strand.
GGGCTGCTGTCTGTGATATACAATCTCAGAAACACAAGCTCCTCGGGGCATGGAGAATGATGAGCTGTACACTTCTCAGAAGCCTGGCTGATCCTGAAATGGCTGTTTAGTTCTCTAGCTTATGATGCATTTTTAATGTTTATAATCTATTTTTATGAAATGTTATATATTTAGCTAGGGATGTGAAGGATGTTCTTTGTGCTTCTGAAAATCTAAATCAAAAGGAGCCAGGAATGGGGAGGGTGAGGGGAGAGAAAGCAGAACTGGTTTACAGGAGCTGAGCTTGAAGCAATCAGCAGTCATTTGTGGCCGCTGCTACATCCACCATCACCACCTGCCTATAGAGCACTGCCAGAGGTCCCGAGAAGGAGAGATAGGCAGTAGCATATGTGTGTGTGTGTGTGTGAGTAGACTTTGTGCACTGCAGCTTCTTCAAGAAGGGACTTCTGGCACTGTTGCTTTGAGACAGGCAGACCTCAGAGTTTTGGCAGGGTCTATGGCACTGTTAAATAGGTTGCCTTATGGCTGCATTGTAGCAGTATTACACAGACCCAGTGGGAGTTTCACACTGCTCCAAGCTGGAATAGCTTTCAATCTGAGTGATGCACAGATAGCTGGAAGGTCAGCTGAGAAGTCTTTTAAAAAAGGGCACCCATTCTGTCTCATAGTGGCCTCTTGTGTAAATAGAGGTGCTTCGTAGAGGTTGCTGAATTTTGACAAGGTAACAGTGATATTTCTCTGCTATTGTGCTAACCCCAGTTCATTTTGAAAAATATAGAAGATATATAAGGTTCCTACTGTCAGTTAAACAGCTATTACTTAGTGACAAAATGTGCCTGTCTGCCAGTCTGTAGTAATTCATTAGAATCTGGAAATAACATTGACACGTGGTTGTATGTGTCATAAGGACCTACTTATTCTGTTAAAAATAAATGCCTGTTCTTTTGTGCACAACATCTTTATCATGGCCGATCAACTCTAGCTGAAGCTAACATCAATACTGTTGGATTATTTTGAAAGATAATGGGCTGCATCTTTAGCTATTTACTCAAAGAGCTACAAAGGAGATAAAAGAAGTGTCAGTGTAAAGTGTTCACAATATTTGACCATTTAAAGTAGGAATAGTGGCTTTTTAAGTTACTTTTACAGGTTTGAAAATAATGGTACTAATAGAAGAGGCCATGCTAGCAGGGGGATTCTGGGTATTCCAGTCCAAAAATGCAAAAGATCCAAGCTTTGCTTTTGAATGCATGTTTCATATGTTTATGCATGGACTATTTATTAAATAGTCAGTGGTATTTGCTTAGAACAATATCTGTGCCCCTTGCCCAAAGTATTGGTGGTTGCACCCATTTCCCCTCCTGATAGATCAGTGGTTCCCAACCTTTGGTCCTCCAGTTGTTTTGGACTTGAACTTCCAGAAATCACAGCTAGCTTACTAGCTGTTAGGAACTGTGGGAGCTGAAGTCCAAAACACCTGGAGGACCAAAGGTTGGAAACTACTGTGATAGATGCTCTGGCATGCCCAGCATTTGTGATAATTAGCTGCATCTTGTAGATACCGAAAATGCACATGAATGGATGGGAAATAACCCAACGGACATACTAATAACACAGAGCCAGGTATAACCTGAGGGTGGAGATAAAGCACAGACAGTGTGATGTTTCAAAGCAGTAACATTTTTTTATGGTTAAAGCAGTGAGCTGGAAGTTGTTGTAGGGGCTGAGCAGTGCTCCCTCTGGTTTTACTACTAAGAGGTTTTATCAACAGCCATCAAGTAAAGAAATTTCATCACAGTAGCTCTAGGCTTTAAACAGATAACCCTTTAACACCAATTTAGGAATGCTGCAATTTATGTTATTTTTATGTAATTAAAAAGTGTGTAAGGAAAAGAATAATATTCCTGTTGCAGACATTCAAAACCAGTCTTAAATTGTATTGTCGAAGGCTTTCATGGCCGGAATCACTGGGTTTGTTGTAGGTTTTTTCGGGCTATATGGCCATGCCTCTAGAACATGGCCATATAGCCCGAAAAAACCTACAACAACCCATTCTTAAATTCATTATTGGTATAACTGACATCTACATATTACTTCAACAGCATCATTTAAAAAAAAAAAACAGGTTGCAAAAGCATTAGTTCTCACACAATTTGATCTGCACATTTAGGTTTTAATGTAAGAGGTTTCTGTTTACTTTTACATTCGTGAACAAGCCCCCCCAAAGGGAATTAAGGAGAAAACATGACCTGAATTAAATTTTAAACAATCTACTTAAGTTTTACATGTGTGATCTCTTCACCATTCAGTGCAATTTAATCCTATTTAACTTCCTTCTTATTTAAAAAATATGTCAGTATTAATATCTTAAAATAATTGAATTTTGCCGCTAGGTATTGGCACATCAAAAATAAATTGAAGTTTAAAGCTAAACAGTATAAAATACCATTATCGGTACCATATGGCCCTCTTATCCATGGATTTCCTACCCACAGTTTCATTTACTGTCTCCTGGAAATGTTTGTTGGCCTTTCTGGGTCCTCCAGTGATATTGCTTTATGCTTCAGGCCAAAGTTGTGTCAACATACAGGGTTCAAACTTTTGGGTGTTCTTGTGTATATCTTGGAACAACCTATATATGATAATGATGATTAGGAATCAGGCATGAGAGTAATTTTAACTCCCAAGGTGTTCTTGTGTATATCTTGGAACAACCTATATATGATAATGATCATTAGGAATCAGGCATGAGAGCAATTTTAACTCCCAAGGAGGAAAGCTGAAGGGCTGTGGGATAATGCAGGCCTCCATGTCTGCAGCTGAAGAGGAAGGACTGGTGCAAGAAGTTCCCTTGGTGCCACTGGTAGAAAGTTCTACTATTATTACTGTATCACCCATGGCATCAAAGGCAGGCGCTATTCCAGATATATGCCCCCAAAGCACTATATCCAAAGCTCTTCTGAAAGACCAGGGAAGTACAGCAGTCCTGGAACTGTTTCCATCCCATTATGTTATTTTAAAAAAAAGAAAGGTAGCTGCTCCCACTTTCCCCTCCATCTTCTCTGGCCTTCTACCTAAGCTAATTGGGATGAGCAGGGCCAAGGAAATGACAAATACTGTGCCTTATAATCTATCTCCACACTACCATGCTATAATTGTTTTGTCAATGAGATAATTGAATCAATACAAGAGTATGATGAGACTGTGGGATCCTCTTGTCTCTTACCAGGTGGCATATAGGAACAGTTCTTCTTTAGACAAAAGAGCCAGTGTGCATAGTGGTTTCAGCATTGGACTAGGATGCTGGGAGACCAGGGCTTAAACCCCTGCTTGGCCAAGTAAATGCACTGAGAGGAAAGAATAGGCAACATTCCTCCGAACAAATTCAGTCAATAAATGCCATGATAGATTTGTTGTTGGGTCACCGTAAGTCAGAAATTACTTGAAGGCATGCACCACCAACAACTTGTCCTTTGTATGCCCTCGGGGACATTAGTGGCCATTCTGTGGCCCTGAGGCTGCAGCCTGTTTCTACTCTCAATGATCATTTAAGGCTCCCATTTGAGAGATTTGTCCCTTCCCTGGAAGGATTTAGGTGATGAAGTTGGGGGAAGTGAAGGAGAGAGAGAAAAAGAAAGGGAGAAAATGGGTGTGATTCTCTTATTTTTGTCTGTGGTGCTATCCAGCACTAATTTCACTGCCAGCCCCTAATCCATTACCCTCAAGGAAGTGTCATACTCAGCAGAAGAAAGTTGTTCCATCATGTCTTGAGGCTATTTGTCACCATCCAATGCTCCCTGGCCTCAGATAGGTCAGGAATGCAGAATAGTAGTCCCCTACCATCTATTTTCCTTATATTGTGGCTGTTGTCAGCCACAACACCCACACCTACCTTTTCATGAGGAGTCTGGCTGCTATCGGCCACACAGCAGCCTCACTAAGAAGGTCGGAGAGGGCTTTTTCACTTCTCATCCACCTTAACAAGTAGTCTATTGGCTGGTATCAGCTGCATCAACTTCCCAGGGAGTTAGATGTGAGTGTTGTAGTTCTCACCAGCCATGTTTGGGTGTGTGTGTGTGTGAGAGAGAGTGGATGGATATTAAAGATAACAGTCCAGTGATGTTGAGACATGTTTGGTATAGCTGTGCAGTCAAGATCCAGGACCACCAGATTGAGCCATTCTAGAAGGCCTAGAGTTCATTGAACAGTTCTTTGGTGGTACTATTAGAGAAAGAGGGAAGACGAGAGGTACCCATTTTGTTGTTATTTTCATTCTACTATTTACAGTTGATTATGATTATAGAGTAGGAGTAAGAATCATGTGGCCCTCCACAAACTCTTACCATCATAGCTGGTTGTGGGGAATGCAGGGAAGAGAGAGAGAAGATGCATAGCCGCTCTGAGTTCCCTTCTGGTTGAGAAGGGCGGGTATAGATATGGTAAATAAATAGATAGATAAATTAGAATGGCTTCAGAGGAAGCAACAAAGACAGATGTGTGGAAAACAAGTTTTGTGAGGAAGGACTAGAAGATCTGGATGCCTTTAGCTTGGAGAAGTGAAGACTGAAGTTATGGGGAAACAGACGTAATAATGTAGTTCTGATTTGTGGGGACCTGTCATCGAGTAAAATAAAGAAGTTGAAGTCGGGCGTATTTCAGACCCTGTACTACTTCTGCATCCCATCCAATCATGCCCTGCTTTTGGAAAGTATTGGATAAATGCCTTCCATCATATACATAGTCTATGAAAAATTCAATTTTAGTATTCATTAGTTGATAATTGGTTTTAATTAAGTTGTGAGTAGTTGTCTTTGTTGACTCCAAAGTTAGTATGCTGGGCCTCAATTTGGACTGGTGTCACAGGGAAGAGAATTGTAACCTCCCCCCTTCTCCTTTTCCTGTGTCAGCTGGAAGAAGAATGGGATGGGGAGAAAGTTCCATTGCTACCTTTGGAATTACACATATTTTAATGCTTCTTTTTAGTTCCCAGCCAGCATCATAAACATTCCGATAAGTCCCTCTACCATTCCTATGGTTATCTACTCTACTTGTCTTTAGGCAAGATCTTTTCTCCTGCCTCAATCCCACAACAATCATCATGAACATGGAATGTGTCACCACATCATACCCATGTGTTCTGCATTTCTTTGTTATTCACACATAGCACCTGCTTATTCCTTGTTGTAAAGGCACTTTCCTCCATGCACTTTGTCTATGAAAACTAATGCAACTTACTACATTGTTTCAGTGAGTCTCAAATGTCCTAACTATCGCCTTTGGAACTGTCTTATATTTTTACTTACTACAACAAGGCAGTAATAATTTGGGGGAGGGACCTTATCTCTGGGGTGAGTGGTCCCCATTATTACTTTGACATAAATAGAAAAAAGAGGGATATCTTCAAGATACATGTTAATTATTTATTTAGTATAGTATAAATTTGAGTTACGTGAACTTTTTGAAAATTCTCTTTGCTTATTTGAAGGGCTTCTTTACTAAGTTGTTACAGCTATGAGTTAAAATAATTTTCTGATTTTTTAAAAAAAAAATAGAATGAGAAGAACTGATAGGAATCAGTGATTTAAATTGGTCTTTGTTGCAATCTGATTTTTTTCTTGTTTTAAATGGCCCTGACTTAAATCAATCCACCCAAGGCAGGAATCATTTAAAAAATAAAGTATTGATGTGTAGGCTGAATATGTTTGCTGGCAGCTTGAGGTATGGAAGGAAGTCTAAATGTTTTTGCCCAGACTGATTCAGAGGTTGATTTGGCAGTGCTTTTAAAATGAGAAATGAATTGGGACTCATTGTATTGAGATAAGATCAGGGAATCCTTCTGCCAGTGGAACTGAATACTGTGAAAGTCACTAGAGTAATTTTGCAGCTTCCTCTTAGTATTCCCCAAGAAAAGTCAGAAAAAAGCAGGAAGAGTTTCAAACCTTTCTAAATTAGAAGATGAAACTCCTAGATACTTGAAAGCTTTGTTTTTAGGCGCCCTTTCAGCCAGGGTGAGGATTAAATAACAGTTTCACTACCTACTAGTTGAAATAACATTTTTTTAAAAAAATTGGGTGATGAAGTTCATTGAAATAAATTAACATGCCTTAGCAAATGTAACTGATTTTATATTTAGAGTGGGCTTCCAGGCAAAGGTGTCATCGGTCTGTGAAGATCTTAACAGGATCTTCACTTTTAACAAGGTGTCTCCCTTCCAACCATTATTTCTGTCTAGAATCTATTTGGATTGACGTTTACTACTTTTTATGTTGGTTAGACTATGTGGGAATGTGTTCACTTTCTATCAAAAGCTATCTAGGAATGAGGTGTGGAAATGGTATTATGCTAGACTTGTTTGCCTGTCTCCTGTTTGTTTATTTATTTATAACATTTACATCCCGCCTTTCTCACCCCAAAGGGGACTCAGGGCAGCTTACATAAGTGGCATTATTCCATGCCCATGTGCATTATGACTCTGTACTCATGGCAAGAATGTAGCCAAGGGGAGGGCTTGGGGGGCTTCAGCCCCCCCCCCCCCAAATTCTCATGGCGGTCTGCGAGAAGGCCTTACTGGTACATTATTTAAACTGTTACATTATTCATATCATGATCTGATTACCATGCTCAATATATCCCATATGCATGGGGGTATTGGGGTAACGATACAAAAGGTTTGCTAGGCTAGACCCTCTTTCACTCAGACTCAGCCCCCCCCCTCCCAAATCAAACTCAGCTCCCCCCGAAACAAAATTCTGGCTACAAGACCTGACTCATGGAGTTAAATATTGCTTTTGGGAACTGACTTCCTGGTAATGCTGGATAGTATTTTTTTAAGAAAATTTAGTTACAAAGGTAGTGTTAAAAAGTGAAGCTTCTGATCCCATCCTTTTTGACCCTATGTTTATCCCCCCCCCCTTTTGACCTTACATTTCTGTGTTTTTTCTTTTTCTTTTTTGTTGTGTTTTTGTTTTCTCTTCCTTTATTCTTTTTTCTTTTAGTATAATTCCCTTCTCTCACCTGACCCCTAGTCTCTATCCCATCCCTACACCCCTTCACCCTTTTACCCCAAGACTCACTCCCCCCAAGTTTTTATCATTGTAAATATTGAAAGGCATGTAATATTTTTTTTAAAAGTGAAGCTTCAGCGTTTTTTTTGGGTATTGCCTTGTGGATTCTCACAAACTAAAACAAAGTATTGCACACTTCAGTGCTCTGCATATCCCCTTGTCCCTTCCAATGGTTAGCAGTTCCAGTTTAAGCAAAAAAAAGGAAAAAAAAGAAAAAAAGAAAAGATTCAGATTTGTTCAGTTTCTATAATTTAAGTTTATATTTTGCAAGTGAAGAATGTGAACTTTTTGGTCATAGCTCTGGTCACATTGACCTGAGTTCCACATTTAAGAAAAGGTGGAGTGAGCAAAATGTAGGCTTGCTGGATTTAGTTTTCTTGTCACTAGAACCCCCAAAACCCCCCAACCCAGGGTCAAGTGTCTAAGATAGAGGATCAGAATTAAATAAAAAGATGCTTCTGAATTCATTTTAGGCCTAAGAATTTTGTTTTTTGGTCTAGAACTGAACCACACTTTCGTAGTTCCACACAAAGGCCTTTGGGGTTTCAAAGGCTACTCCAAGCAGTCTTAATTTCTGTCACCCGGTTTCAGTGGAACCAGAAACTCTTGCTGATGTTCTGCAAACCTTTGCACTTTCCTATTACTGCTCCCCTTGATGAAGCAGTTCTATAAAGGGAATGTAAACACTGGGCAAGAGAACACCAAACCATTTTAATTAGCATTGCCCATGAGGTATCTTTCTTGTGGCTGATAACAGTATCCTTTTCTTTCTCTCTTTGGCTCCTAAAATAGTAATTTTAGATACGGCTGTTTTTGATCTTTCTTGCTTTCTTTCAGGAGAGGAGCTGTCTAAAGCATCCATTACTCATTGTTCTCTAACACTATCACTTGTGAGACGTACAGGTTTCTAAATTGCCACTGAACTGAAACAATGCCACACAAAGTAATTAGCTGCCTTGTGAAAACAAGTACTTAGAAACGAATGTTGTTCTGACTCTTGAGGTTTTGGTAGGCATAAATGGACAGGTGGTCAAAGTAGTTTGGCGGCATGTCATGAAAATAAAACACAAGGAAGAGGCTTGAAAACAAATTGTACAATCTGTTCTCTTGCACAAATGCTATAGACTTGAAGAAACATGATTTGATTACACCAAAAGTATTGTCTAAAATGGCAGATTGTTATGCAGTGACACTCATATATAGATGCCATTGTTCTTGTTGCACTTCAGCCAAAGAGTGCATTACCAGATGACAGCCAAATTATATAATTGTGCTGTTCCTCTACTTAACTGTATGTATGTATGTATGTATGTATGTATGTGTGTGTGTGTTATAAACATTCTCAAGAAGGTTATATGTAATCTTTTAATTACATTTAACGTTTTTAACTTTATAAACTATTTAATTAGTTTTGATGTAGCTGTAACATTTATATTTGTGTGGTATGAACAGTTATAAACATGGTCATAATTTTTACTAGAACATGAAACAATCCCTTTTTGAGCTGCAATTTGGAAGATTTCAGGAGCTACACACACTAGGAAAATAAATTGCACATTGCTTCTAATGTACACTTTGAGTCCAGGTTATCTAAAACTGGTATCTCCCTTTATGAGCCCATCACATCTCTTAAGATATTCTGAAGAGGTCCTTCCTTCTGTGCCACCATCTTCTCAGGCTCATTTGGTAGCTATTGTACCAATGAGAGGGCCTTCTTGGAGGCTGCTTTTAGACTTTGAAATCCCCTCCCTAGAGAGACCTGGAGGCCCCATCCTTACTCTCCTCCCACCAGGAAATCAAAAACTTTTTTATGATGTCAATTTAGAAAATGACTGGGATGGCCTTTTAATGCTGTCTGGTGCTGTTCTCAAGAAGGTTATATGCAATCTTTTAATTACATTGAATGTTTTTAACTTTATAAAGTATTTAATTAGTTTTGAAGTAGCTGTAACATTTGTATTTTGGGGGGAGTTTAGCACAGTTTTAATCTGTGTTGTTTTTAAAATGTTGCTGGCTGTTTTGAGTTCCATTATTGAGAAAATTGTTATAAATGAATTGCTATTTAATCCTGAAAATATCCGACAATGGGTCACTAAACTTAACTTTCCCCTCAAAGTACATCTATATCAGCTGCCAAAATATGTCATTGCACTTGTGTGTCACCTTTAAAACCAATGACAGTGTTCTATCATGAAAGATAGAGAGGCATGGGAGTATAAATTAATGCTTTTTTATCATTAATATCATGTACACTTGCTACACCTTTAAAACTGATTTTTTTTTTAAAAATTGCAGGTTATTTATAAACCCTTACTCTAAACATTCTCTAATTATACAATGCAACTTTAATGCCACAAGTCAATACTGCACCTTTGTGCATATGTATTCCTCCCAATTTATTCATGCTAATATTCATAGAGGCTTCCTATATCTGTTAAAGTTCACTTGTGTTTGCATGCTGTAAATTAATTTAAAAAGCTTTACACTATTGTCATTATGGGTATAAAAAGGTAAGTAGATGGCACTGAAATGCTCATAATTTGTACCATGTCACCCCAGGTTTGTGCCCTAAAGTGGTCATTAAGAAATCTGGGTACAATATAAACATGTGGAAAGGTGTTGCCAGAAGGGCATATTTAATTTAGATGTATGCAGTGCCGTTCATCTAAATCAGGGGTCCTCAAACTACAGCCCGAGGACTGGATACGGCCCCCCAAGGTCATTTAACCGGCCCTCGCTCACGGTCAACCTAAGTCTGAAACAACTTGAAAGCACACAACAACAACAACAACAACAACAACAACAACAATCTTATCTCATCAGCCAAAAGCAGGCCCACACTTCCCACTGAAATACTAATAAGGTTATATTTGTTAAAATTGTTCTTAATGTTAATTATTGTATTGTTTTAAAGTGTTTTTGCACTACAAATAAGATATGTGCAGTGTGCATAGGAATTCATTCATGTTTTTTTTTCAAATTATAATCCAGCCCTCCAAAAGTTTGAGGGACTGTGACCTGGCCCTCTGTTTAAAAAGTTTGAGGACCCCTGATCTAAGGAGTTGTGTATAGCTTGGTCCCACCACTACTGAATGTATTTGCTGTCCTAGAATCAGGTGCAGCAATTTAAGTTTGCTTTTTAAGCAGAGTCTTGGACAGTCCCTGAAGGTATATGAAATTCAAAAGAGAAGATTGTCAGTTAGTACAAGAATGCTAGATATGTCACAACAAATAAACATTGCAGACATACTGTTGACATTAGAAGTGAATGAAAGGTCTTGTGGCAATTGTTCTGTTTTCTGCCTAGGAATGGTGAGTCTGTACTGAAATGGCATATTTGCTCCATTATTAATAGTTTCATGCAGGAAAATCAGAATTACCAGCAATCCGGATATTCAGGACGGCCTCAAAAGAGAAAGAAGTAAATGCTTGGGTGCTTGGTTGGTTTATACATAGAAGGTTCTAGTGCCAGTTTATGTGTCAAAAGATTTTCATTTCAAATCTGGGAGATGTCCCTCTGAGGTCTTTCCATCTGCTACCTCTTCTTCCACACAATGTGTGTATTTCAACTAAAGAGTGGTTGGACTGAAGCGTGAAAGAAAGGCAAGAGCAATGCCTACATTTAAAAATAAAATAAAATCTATAGTCTTCTTTCATGGTCTTGAAATGTCATGGGACCAGTCCAGTATGGGTTTGGGACTCTACTGATGTACATGTTATACTTCCAGTAGGAGTAACAACCCATAAGTATGGTAGTCAGGAAACAAAGTTTCTGCCTGGTCTTGTTTTCCCTTTATATATCAATCTACCAGTTTTTTCCTGTGCTTAAAAACTGAGATACCTAGTGCTGCCCTGTCTCGTTCTTTACACACACACACACACACACACACACACACACACACACACACACAAACACACAGAACAACACAAAAACCTAGGAGATGTTTTTGCAACATATAAGCAAAATAGACATAAAACCCTGCAAAACACTGTAGATAATATGAATGGCTTATTCAGTCTTATTGAATAAAACTGTAAGTGTCCTACACATTTCAAGCCAAGCTTTTGTCTGGGAGGAATCTATATCGTCATCCATATACAATGACTGCAATAGTTATCTGTAACAAAATTTAGATCCATTCATCTTCTGAGAATGAGAGTATAGATTTCTGCTCTTAGAAGAAGCCTGTTTGTCAAAGCAAGGGTGCACAAAATCGGTTCTTTTTATTTCTCTGTGTATTTTCACCTTTTGCCAAGCTGGCTTCATGTTTAGGATGCTAACGTGTAAATATGGATATAATTTCCCTGTCCCTTTACATCTCAAAATCATTGTCATATAATCATATCCATATTATTATGTGTGACTGGCTAAATTTGACAAAATTTTGCACATCCTCTATTAGTCCTTTCTTGCTTTGGAGTTACAAATATATTCTCAGTCCTGTTGTCTATTGGGATCATTTTTCAAAAAGAGTGAAAATATAGTTTTCATCATGGTAGTGGAAAATCATGGCATTTCATGCCCTTTGAAACACACAGGGAACTCATTTCTTAGATCATAAATTATTCATTGTATCTGGTTTCAGGGAGAGTGATTTGGTCTATATTTCTCAACATCATTTTGAGATGATGCTCACTGTGAGCGGGCAATAAACACAATTCCTTGCTCACAGTCACCTCATCACTGGCATATTATCGGAGCTTATTAACTATGATAATTGGGCTATTGCCCCCCCCCCCTTTGCCCCTGGCGGCTGATGACCTTGAGCTGACTTTGATCTGACCAGCCTCCTCCTCGTGTGTCAGGGAGATGGAAAGGACACGTAGCTTCTCCAACAGCTGAGCATCTTAGGCCTTGGAATCTGCATATTTTTTATTCCAGCTGACCTGGTTTGGAGTTTGGCACTTCAGTCACCTATGCCTTCTCCCATTCTTGATTGTAAGATGGACTCTGGAAACAGGCCTGGGAGCATGTACTTTTAAGTCATGTAATTCATTCTTGCAGAAAAAAACTGGCTTTCGTGATGTAGGATGATAGAAGTAAAAGTGTCAGAATACTCAGCTGAAGCATAACTGAATCATTTTTCAGAAATGTGTGGCACAAAAGCTCAGTGGATATCTGAAGGAAAGGGGGAATGGTGGCCATTATTGTTTCACATTCCTTATAGATTCAAGCAGATAAGATCAAGTAGTGTAATAATTTTTGTATTATTCTTATAATGAGAATCTGATATTCAAATATATAAAGATTGTATATTTGAAGACAAATCAGGTAATGACATCTAGGAAATGCAAAGGGTTTTTTTGCTCTATTATATGTATAATTAGAAATAAATCTACCACTGTTGTAATATATTAATCTGAAGTCTGCATATTGATAATTGTCTATTGATACTTTTTTCTGACAGTCTTTTTTGTTGAAGAGCAGGATAAACATTCTTTAAATATACAAAAATTGTATAGTAGGTAATACATAAATATATGTTTTTAATTATTGCTGCTCTTGTTTTTGCTTTAAAAAATATTACTATGATCAACTGTGAACTGTCCTGAGTCGCCTGTGGGCTGAGAGGGACGGTATATAAATGCAGCAAATAAATAATAAATAAATCATCTAGGTCAAAGGTTTGGCATTAAGATCCACTAATGGCAAATTCATTTTTGATATGCCATCCACTTAGAAACGCTTCCACATAATATTGTTTTTGGTAAGGGGCCTTCTTGCTTGCTCAACCTTTAAAGTTTTGCAATAGCTTTAAATATTTGATTTGAAATATTGTTATCAAATATTATTCAAGTCTCCACCGACCTTTCAGTTAGCAGTCTTGCCATCAAAAGGGTTTAACCCATTGCACCACCGAGGGCTCCTATCCGGGGAGCAGTGTGAGCTCCCATCTGTCAGCTCCAGCTTCTCATCAAGGGATGTGAGAGAAGCCTCCCATAGGAGGGTAAAACATCTGGGGATCCTCTGGGCAACATCCTTGCATACAACCAATTCTCTCACAACAGAAGTGACTTGCAGTTTCTCTAGTTGTTCCTGACACGAAAAATAAAATAAAATTCAAGCCTCCACTTTGATAATAGTTGATCAATGTATTTTCACCACATTCCAATTATAATAGCTTTCAACATGTGTTTGTGGTTTCTTCCCTTTCTGGTGGTGTTGCATTTAAAAAAAATATTATGCTAATTTAATGTTTTATTAATGTTATTACTGTTTGTTGTAATTGTGCATTCACTATTAGGCTCACAAGTAGGATAAATATAAAATAAATATAAACAATAATTAAATAAACCAAATGGGAATTGAACACAAATATACCTAGTGCCATGTTGCTTGAAGAATTCTGGAAGTAACTTTTCTAAGGTCTGATCTCCACCTAACATGGCTTAAGGAAGTGGCCTGCCTATTCATTTGGTCTAGTCCCTATTTGACTAGGAATTTACTGTTAGAGAATTCTCCCAAAATTAGCAGAGCATCCAAAAATACAAGCAGGATACTTAATTGAGAAGCCAGCTCACAGCAAGCAGAAGGTGAAGTGTTGTGGCTGCAAAAGAATTCTCGAGCTTAGGAGGCAAAGATGCAGAGTTCAATCTTTAAAGTTTCAAAAAAAGTTTATGTAAAAGTTTATGTAAAAAACTACATTTGTTCAAACATACAAAATAGAGAGATGTCTGCATGCAAAAGTGAAAATAGCAGGAGTAGAACATGAGATTTCAGTTGGAAAATGGGGAGAGAAAGACAGATAACATATAGATACATTAATAGACATTTTGAAGTGTGTGTGTGTGTGTGGGGGGGGGGAGGGATTCCCCCAGCCTAGCCTAATGCTAACTAATTGTCCTTATTGAGGACTGTAGACTTGAGCAGTGTGAGGTTGACTTCCAACATTTACAACTTGTCATATGAGATCTTAACCTTGACAGCCATCAGCAACCTGGTATGACAGGTGATTATAGGAACCACATTCTCTTCTCATAACCCTAAAATTGCTTTGGAAACACCACAGCCCAAGGCTGACTCTTCCCCAAACTGGAATGAAAACTTAGAGTGAATAAGCTTTTTATTTGATATGTCCCCTTTTGGTCGCTGGGCATTTTCTGATCTTTTTCTTTATGGTGTTGTAACATACCTCCCCCGCTTGTTTTAGCAGCAACTATTTTCTCTACCTAAAGCTCAAGCTGTTTTTGAACTGCTTAGGTCAACAGTAAGCTGGGCTGACAGTCAGAAGCTCACATTGACCCGGGGCTTCTAACTGGCAACCTTTTGGTTGGTAGATCTTATCATTGCTGGTGATTTACCAGCTGTGCTAAAGCCCAGCCCAATTTTAAGGCAAAGGAATGATCTTCTAGCACCAATTTCACCAAAAAGTCTATGCGTCAGATTAGAGCTGGGGGTGGGAGAGTCCATCCTCTGCTGTAGTTGCCTTGGGGTGGTTCTGCAGTAGAGGGGGTCCCTGTGGGGGACTGTGCCAGTGAGGCTGGCAACACAGTTCATGGTGGCCTGGGGCCTTGAGAAGCTGGTGGGCTTCCTCCTGCGACAGGGCCTTGGTGCAGAGCTGGAACCACTGTCGGTGGAGCCTCTCATGCAGGCCACCAGATCAGCGCCTGCCAAGGGAATGAGGCAGGGGTGGGTGGGGGTCAAGGGATCAAAGGGGCACCGTGTAATGATGGAGGGCCGCATCTGGCCCACGGGTAGTCTACAGTGTAGGAAATTGGTTTCCTTCCATTATGTCTTGCATTGAGATAGGCAGATTAGTTTAGAAAGGTACATGCCATTTCCAGCTTCATTAAATGTTTGAAATGGTTACAATAGATTTTTTTATTATATGAGTCTAATTACTCAATGTGAGACCTCCATGTAATGGATCACAATGAAACATTTTTTCAAAACACAGTAAGGTAGCTTCCTGAACTTAAGTTAAAAATAGCAGTTCTGTAAGAGCAGCATAATAATAGTGTCACATGAACGAGAATAAAACAAATCAGAAAATGTAACTTTCACAAATATGTATTCAATTCAGGGATGCAACACTGTAAAATATGAATACTTCCACAGAAGTAAATTTCATTTAAGGCTTCCAAATTGTGAGTGTGGGTGTATTGTTGAGATCTGAGAACATTTTAATGCAAATTGAGAGGATTAACTGTTACACCTTTTATGCTCAGTTATTATTGGGTTGTGAATGAAAGCATGCTTTTTTTCAAGATTAATTCTGACATGTTTACACTTGTTACTGTTTTGGAGAATGAAGAAACAATATGACCTCAGCAGCTAAATTTGTGAAAAGTTACAAAGCACTCAGCTCTTATTGTAAAAGTATATTGGAAATGGCAGCGGCTTTGTGCTTAATAAATGTACCTTGATATCTATTCTAAAAGTGAAATGTGATGGCGCATAAGGCAACACACTGGGGCATAAAAAAGCTTTCCAGTTTTAACGCTTTCAGG
The DNA here is from genome assembly GCF_037176765.1 of Anolis sagrei. Lineage (NCBI taxonomy): Eukaryota > Metazoa > Chordata > Lepidosauria > Squamata > Anolidae > Anolis > Anolis sagrei. The sequence continues at coordinate 104,588,133 of NC_090024.1, forward strand.
TGATCTCAATAATGTTTTTGAAAATGGCCAGCTACTTTGATTTCCTTTGAAACATAGGAACATAATCTGTTGGAATAAGGTACTGCTTATATTTCCTGTCTGAGAAGTTTGAAAGGTTGACACTGAGATGTGTAAAACAGAATGCCCTTTGGTTCATGAAAATATTTAGATTCTGCTAATATTCATTTTGAAATTTAATGAGAGTCAAGTAAATGGCTTGGAAATTAACAGAAACTGGATAAATGCCAAATTTATTATTATTATTATTATTATTATTATTATTATTAACTTAGGCTTGGGTAACCACGGAAAAATTTGGTTCTACACTCGTTTTGTTTTTAGGGGGCCCTTGCGTTTCGTTTTTTTTAAGAATTCCGAAATTTTCCTTTTAAAAATTTTGAAATATACAAAATTTCGTGAAATTACGAATCGATTTGTTAATGACGGACGCGATTGCGCAATATGCTAAAAAAAAACCTCCAAATGGGACAGGGGGAACTTCTGAAGTTTCCCTCTCCCTCTGTTGTTGACTGTTGGTGTGATAAAACAAACAACAACTATATTATATTATATTATATTATATTATTATAATAATATTATATTATATTGTTGTATATTATATTATTATATTATATTATTGTATATTATATTATATTATTATATATATATAATATTATATTATAATAATATTATATTATATATTATATTATTATATTATATTATATTATATTTTATACTAGCTGTACCTGGCAACGCATTCCTGTGGCATAGAGTGAGGGTATGAAAAATAAATTAATGAGAAATTTTGGGCAAGAAGGATGCCAGGAGAAAGAGGAGGGAGGGGGGAATGTGGGATTTGCCAGCTGGAAGGAAGGAAGGAAAGAAGGAAGGAAGGTAGCCCTGTGCAGCCCAGAGTGAGGCAAGAAGAAGCATGAGGAAAGAGGAGGGAAGCAGCAGAGCAAAGGGACCGGAAGTGGGGTAAATGTGAGATTGTAAAACTTGCACCAGACATACGAAAATAATTACGAAATAATTACGAAATAATTATGAAATAATTACGAAATAACTACGAAAATTGGAAAAATTGTTTCGATTCTTAATTACTCCTCACACTATTCCTGCATGGCTCAATATTGGATCGTAAGCTAATTTAAATACGAATTAATAACGAATGAAATTAATGAACTGGATCGCCCAAGCCTAATATTTATACCCCGCTCTTCTCACCCCGAAGGGGACTCAGAATGGCTTACAGATTATGGCAAAATTCAATGCCTCATTATACATACAAATAATAAATATAATTTATCAAATTATAAAACAGTTAAAACATACTAATGCAATGAGTGCTGGATAAAGACTCTGGGAGATCATGGTTTTAATCCCCATTCAGTTGTGGAAACAGACTGGTTGACTTTGGGCAAGTCACATTCTCTCAGCCTGAGAAGATTTTCTAGTAAATCTTTAGTTTTCTGAGGGCATTATAAAAACAGTGTTAGAGAAAACATTGCCATCCACATTTCAAATTGTAACATCAATGACGTATACATGTAATGAACTAATAAACATCCATGTGAAAAGGAATGGTAAACGAAATCAGGCTGCATTTTTAGATACCAAACCATGTCTTCTAAGCAATCATATCTGGCGTTAATCTCAAAACTGCAGCTATCACACATTCGGTGACACCCCAAAATGTTCTTAGAATTTTTGATTGAAGCTTTTCAGGACTTCCATTAAAATGTGACACTGATCTCATGAAATGTGCATGGTCTTAAGAGGTAGGAGGCAGGATTAAATGGATTTAGCATTATTTGGTATGATACAGTTTCCAAAATGAACCTAGGGCTCTTGAGATAAACGAAGCAATCAGCCATTGCATACTCATGACGGCTGCTTACCCGATATTTAATTTGTATAATTCAGTTGTTACTTAGCTTTATCTCCATGTTTATTCAAAACACATAGGTTCTTTTATTAGCAAATAACAAAATTAAAGGGGAAGACTGTAGTTTTATGTTAGAAAAAGTGAGATTTACTTTGGGATTGAAGAAAAAATATCTATAGAAGATTAATTCCATAGAATCGCAAAGTAGGAAGAGACTACAAGAGGCATTCCTCCAACTCCCTGTCATGCAAACATCTATATAAATAAAATGTAATGGTCATTTGTGGGATTAATATAACTCAAAAACCACTGGATGAATTGACACCAAGTGACCATCACGCATAAAAACACTGAAAAACACAGCAGAAGAGACTTAAAAGGCCAAAAAACAAAAATACATAACAAAACCACATATATACACAAACACACATCTACACATATATACACACACAAAACACATATAAATAGACTGGGCCACAGCAACGCATGGCAGGGGATGGCTAGTATATAATAAAAGCCCTCTTGACAGATTGCCATCCAGCCCTTGCTTTGTTTCAGTGTTCCCTATAGGATCAGGGGATGCTGGGTGGGAGACTCCATTGTTCCATCTTTTATCTCTCACTGAGTATACACCTCCAGGATATCATTTAGCATTCTGCAAGCCAAAACAAGACCTGAGCTAGGCTATTGTGATTTGCGTGACCCGGAAGTCTCTCATTCATAGGTTTCCTGCAAATTCAAGCCAATTTGATGTCAGTTAACAACAAAAAAAATCCATAATGTGAGACAGAAAAGTGGATTTGAGAAAGAGGAAATGTTGACTGAAATTATAATTTATTAAGGTACTTTTGCTCGTCAATATTACTTCTTCCCTTGCACTCATACCTGCCACTTTCCCGAAAAAGATTCAGATTTGGACAGGATCACTAAATATGGGTAAGCTTTCCCCTTGGCACCTCTTTGGCATGAGGCTATAGTGGTCTTCTCAATTTCTCTTTGGAAATAATTCCCTTGGAGCTTCTCCTATCAGTGAAGGAGACAACCAAAACAGCCACAGATCCGATAAAGGTTAAAGGCAGCACGCAGCAGAAATGGCTAAGGTGTGCCCACCTTTTAAAGGGCTTTCCCAAGCCTCAGATGTACATAAGGAAGGGATAATCTCATCCTCTTGATTTGGGGAATATGCCTAAAATGGTTCTGGGGTGTATTGGAAACTACCTGGGTATTACAGCTTTGACTTTGCCAGGACTAAGACAATAATGAATGATTTGCCTTGATTTGATCTGATTTACTGTGCTTTCTCTATTGCCTGACCTATTTGACTCAGTCTGCACTCAGATCTGTCCAGCATAGTTCACTTTTCCCGTCTTGAGTCTTTTGATCCCCAATAACTAGAATAAGTACACATCTTATTCCAGTTTTCTTGTCTTCTGTGAGGAAAGGCATCTACCATTTCTAAACAGTTTGGGTTACACCTTTTTGGGTAAAATCATTTAATATTGCTATTAGATAGAATATATAAAGTAAATTTAGTGTTTGGTAATTGTATTGAATCAAGAAGGTAAAATATGTCAATAATCTAGGTCTGCTTTAGAGTATTATTGCAAAGCCCAACAAAATATTCTTGGTGTCTTGGTTTTTAGGCTTGTTCCTTGGGTTATTTGGGGTACTAATTTAGAAGATTGCATTGGACAGACTACATCATCTCTAGTTTCTTGGATATGCTTCTCATGATTTTCTATGGGCGAGCAAATTGTGACTGGTAGATGGCATATGTTCTGCATCTCAAAAACTAAAGCTGATAGGGGAATTCTGTTGACATTTTTAGAATCAGCAGGTTAAATATACGCAGAGACAGGGCTACCATTTGTCTGATATTTGTAGGCTGTGATCTCAACTTGCTTTCCTGTCACTGTGTAGTTGGCAAAAATTCTAAATTATGTTTCTTCATATTTGTCCTGTTGGGAATATGTGGCATGATTACATTTGTCAGTGAAAACATTTTTTTTTTGCATATGGAAAATTAGAACCTTTGGCTGATCCTACAAGTTAGCTTTTTTTGGCAAACATGTCCTTTGGGGAGCACTTACTAGTTGTGCTGACATCCCTATTCATTTTTTATTTATTAAAATCCTGGATTGGAATTCATAATTTGTATTCACCAAAATGTAAACATCTGGGGACACTTATTGGACAATTACCAACATAATGTTTCATTTATTAATCTTGCTTCCAAATCTTTCCATTCCTATAAGGTTTTTATGGATTCTTATTTGCACTAGCAGTAAAAGATTGCTAAGGTACAGTCCCTTCAAAAGGATTCTTTCTCTCCTTTGCTCCTTTATAAAGCATCCTCTCCACAAAACTACTGCATTGTTGTCTTTTTTCTTTTCAAATAGTGATACTATATCTAATTATCTCCTTCCCCTTGCTAACTTCTATGCCATTCACATCGCTCTTCAACTATTTCTGTTAGTGTCAGCTTTGCTGTCATGTTGAGATAGAAAATAGAGGTGACCCCATAGTCCTTTACATTGTATATGAAGTATTATTGTGGATGCACCATTTAAGGCAGGTAGATCTACAGATGCTAACCAGGAGTGTGTTTTATATAGTCAGGTCAAATGTTATCAAACAAAGTGAAGGAAGACACTGGTTTGTAAGATATATGTGCAATACACTTGTTGCCAAAAGCCATCTTTGCCTAGGTAGCTGGTTCTTTTAAATTATCTGGAACAAACATTTGTCCCAGCTTTAGGAATACAAAAATAAGAGCTTAATAGACACCAGATATGGTTTTCAATTGCTATTCATGTAACATTTATCAAGACATTTATCAAGTACATCAGGAGGCCCCCAAGCACACTCCATTCATTCAGTATACTCGCACAATTTGACCCTTCTCTGTAGGTGATCAGTCTTACAGCAAGAGTAATGGGAGCCCAGTTGTAACTATCTGGAGCACACCTTAGCCATGGAAAGTGTCTTCTACTTATAGTAGTTGTTTGCATGGCATTTGGTAATCAGCCATCCTTTATATCTTCAATCCTTTACACTGTTCCCAACAGTGAGGTATTAGGAGATAGAGAGTTCTCTGGAAGAGTGAGCTCTTTGGAAGCCAGCAGATTCAGACTTTTGAGAATGGCTTTGGTTTCTACCGCCATTTTCTCATGCATTGCACATCTTCAATTTTTGTAGGTCTTCTCAGCCTCTATAGCAGTGGTTCTTAGCCTATGAGTCTCCAGGTGTTTTTGGCCTACAACTCCCAGAAATCCCAGCCAGTTTACCAGCTGTCAGGATTTCTGGGAGTTGAAAGCCAAAACATCTGGGAACCCACAGGTTGAGAACCATTGCTCTTTAGGGTCTTTAACAGGAATCCCCCATAGATTCACAACATACTTATAGCCTGAAACAATCTGGACTATTGAGAGATGATTGTATATAGGCTAGCAAATCATTTTGGGTCTGGCCCAATCTTGCTTGTGCTACATAAAGTGGTGGCATGCTATAAGGAGCACTGGCCCAGTCCAGCACACCATGGGGCTGGAGGTGTAGCACACCTGGTAAATCATCAGCAATTTTAAGATCTATCACCCAATAGGTTGCAAGTTTGAAGCTCTGGGTTGGCATGAATGGCCAACTGTCAGCCCTAGCTCATTGTTTACCTAAGCAATTCGAAAACAGCTTTAGCTGTGATTAAAGAAATTAGGTACCGCTTTTTTTTAGAAGGAAAAAAAGGAAGATCAGATAATGCTTGGCGACCAAAAGGAAGGAGGAAGTCCTGACGGCTCTTTGTCACAGAGGATGGAGTAACAGCACCCCCTGGACTCAAGCCCAATCTTCCATGGCATCTCCTGTTCTGTCCTGTCTGTCTGTGTATTGTCTATACAAAGCAGCATTGAATGTTTGCCGTGTGTATGTACTGTGATCCACCCTGAGTCCCCTTTGGGGTGAGAAGGGTGGAATATAAATAAAGTGTTGTTGTTGTTGTTGTTGTTGTTGTTGTTATTGTTATGCATAAAGCTGCCAGTTCTGCTACATTTTGGAGTAGTTTTTGGCTCTGAGGGTTTTCTTAATAAAAAAACAACAACCCCCAAATCTTAAAAGGGAAGATTGTGAAACTTGTCAGGAAGCTTCATGGATTATAAAAGTGGAGTTGTGCAACCATTTTCTGCACTGAAACCCAGACTATTCTGCATATTTTAGGAGGGCAGATATGAATACTGGTGAGAGATGTATTAAAGTCAGAGCTACTGATCCATTTGGCTAAATATTCATTTATCTAGTAACTTGTGTAATTAATTTTTTTTAAAAAAATGTACAGCATTTTTCGGGTAAAATTCCAATTCTAAGTTGTATGGAAAAGACGCTTATCCATGGATAACAAGGAAGTAGGTATCTGGAGGCATTTTTGGCAACAGTTCTATAGAGAAAATAGAATCTATAAAATATTTTCCATCATTTCAATAAAAAAATCCAAGATAAAAATAGTGACATTAATTTTATCATTGAGAATTGTCTGGTGCCATTTTATACTGTTTTATCACTATTTATTTATATTATTTCATTAACTGTATTTTCCCCCATCTATATCTCAACCCCAAAGGGGAGTACTCAGAGCTGTTATCACGCAAGCTGACTTTGAACTGATCAATGTTAGGAGACAAATTGTTGAAAGGTGGTTTAGGATGTTGAAGAAACATTAACATAATGAATGATGACCACTACTCTTCTTGTTGTCTACATCTAGTTAATGAGTGTGCCTGTGCACAAATATAAGGTGTGGCAATTTCTTTAAAATATCTACAACTCAGTGAAGTAAAAGTAATCCCATCTTGCAAAGAAGTGCTGAAATGGAATTAGGAAACCACAGTGGTATGGCCGGAAAGCATTAGCACACTACCGTTTGCCAGGATGATATTGAATTCAGCATATTTACATTGCATATGTAGGCTGTGATTCACATTAATATGAATATCATATTTGTACTTGTTCTGTTAAATTGGTAAATTCCTGGATGCTGACCATTTGTGGTCATTCATAAAGATGGTATAGTGTGTCTAGAACATGCATTATAAATATTGTGTATATAGTAATTAGAGCAGGCTTATTTCTTAATACTTTATATAATTGTGTGATTTAGTACAGAGGTGGGCAGTTGTGGTGGGTCCAAGTTCCTGACCTTGGATCTCTGGACTGATTGCAATGCCTCCCTCAAATACAGATGTGTCCAAAGGCTTTTCTCTTTTGTTAAATGTTAAACCATGTGGAGGCAGGTGCAATAAGTTAAAAATATTATTTTCCCCTGCTGAGGGCTTCATGAGTTCAAATAATGTCTTTAGGCCATTTTAGGTAGTCCATGAAGACAATTTACATGTTGCTTAGCTCAATGCTGAGATGACAAAATGGGGGCTTTCATGCTTTGGACCTACTTGAGTCAAAGTGACTAAATGGAAAAGATAATGCTTTGTGTGGAGAAGGAAAAGAGTGAGACTTCACTATGGCTATATTGAGTCAATCAAGGAAGCCATGTCCTTGAGTTTGAAGGATCTGATCAAAGCAGTTGTTGACTGGGGTTCTTGGAGATAGTTCATTTATAAGTTTGTTATAAGTTGATGTCAATGGTAAATAACAACACTAAAACTTCGATGTAGTGTAGATTCCAGCTATCCTTGGCTTGTTCTGAGTTGAAGCACAATTTTTGCTGGTCTTTCTAAAAGATAGGTGGACTTGTACTTGAGCACATCTAGAGGATATCAAGTTAGACAGAGCTCATCTCATTGTAAGGTATACACAGCACTCAGAAGACCTATCAGCCATTCTAAACACCTTCGCAGAAGCATACGAGAAGCTCGGCCTCTCATTGAACATTGAGAAAACCCAAGTGCTCTTCCAGCAGTCACCAAACAATCCTCTCCAATGCCAGAAATACAGCTTGATGGTGTAACATTAAAAAATGTTGGCCATTTCCGCTACCTCAGCCACCACTTCTCCACAAAAGTCAACATTGACACTGAAACACAATACCTCCTGAGCTCTGCGAGTTCAGCATTTTTCCGAATGAAGCAGAGAGTGTTTGAGGACTGGGAAATCTGTAGGGAGACCAAGGTGCTTGTTTATAAAGCTATTATCCTCCCAACCCTGCTGTACGCCTGCAAAATGTTGACTGTCTACACCTGGAAACCGATGCCCTCACTGCGGAAGATGCAACTCCTGGAACAATTCCATCAGTGCTGCTTCCAAAAAATCCTGCAAATCTCTTGGGAAGACAGGCGGACAAATGTCAGTGTGCTGGAAGAAGTAAAGACCGCCAGCATTGAAGTGATGCTCTTCTGCCATCAATTCCACTGGATTGGCCATGTCTGAATGCCCCATCACCATCTCCCAAAGCAGCTACTCTACTCCGAACTCGGGAATGGGAAACAGAATGCTGGTGGACAGGAAAAGAGATTTAAGGATGGGCTTAAAGCCAACCTTAAAAACTGTGGCATAGACACTGAGAACTGGGAAGCCCTGGCCCTTGAGTGCTCTAACAAGATCAGCTGTGACCAGCAGTGCTGTGGAATTCAAAGAGGCATGAACGGAGGGTGAAAGAAAGAAATGTGCCAAGAGGAAGACATGTCAATCCAACCCTGACTGGGACCGTCTTCCACCTGGGAACCGATGCCCTCACATGCAGGTCAAGAATAGGGCTCCACAGTCACCTATGTACCCACCGCCATGACACCAAACTTGGAGGACAATCTTACTTGGACAACAAGGGATCGCCTAAGATACACAGCAAATAGCATCATATTGCTAGTGAGATTTCAGATTTTGTAGAACACAGAATTTGAAAACATGACGTCTCATGTGAGAGAGATGGAAAAAATATGCTTAAGAAAGTTGGTGCTCTGTATCCAAGGATTCAACTATTCAGGGCTTGAAATGTTTTTTTTTTTAAATAAAAAACCAAAACTTGATTTCACCATTTTCTATAAGGAATACCATTTTATTTCGTATTTGTATCTAAAAGGATTTGAACATTCATGGATTTTGATATTCATGGGGAGTCCTAGAAACAAGTCCTTGCAGATACCATACATTTGTCAGGCAGAGGAGTTGTTGCAGCCATTGTAAAATGTGCTCATTTGAATCAAGTTCATACTGGGAAATGTCGCCGTTACAGCCTGTCCCCCATCTGCTTACAAGGGATGGTTGCAGTTCCTTCTCTTACAGAATCAGGTTTCAAAGGTTTCAAAGTATTACAGTTATGGAACTTGAATGGATGAATAGCTCTTAAGGGCTACAAGATTGGCTGCCATATCATTTCATCTCTTCCCTGCTTAGAAGGTGTCTAGGCTTCTAGGTGTAGGCTACTTACACTTGGCCTTCCAGTAAATCTACTGATTATCTGAAATTCTACATGGAACCATGTATCATATCTTTTGTGTATCTTCACAGATAAGTAATTTAGTCCCAATCCTTTGTGCTGTGAATGTTCTTTTTCCTGGCTGTGTTCCTGTTTAGCACCTACACAACTGGAAGAAAATGATAGCTGAACATTTCCCCTAAATTCTAACTTTCTGTCACAAAAAGACTGAATGTAGAGGAGTTCGAGTTTCACCTATCAAGTTCTGCCAGTTACTTGTGCTTGCTATTAAAGGTACAAGTGGCAGCTCCAACAGTTTTCCTGTCATATGATTGCTTTTCTTCCTGTAAATGGATCATGAACAGCACTGCGTACAGTGCACTGTTAACAATAATAACATATAATAGAGTCTGCATGAAAATTCTTCCAAGTTCATTTTCTGCAGGGTGTTCTTAGTAATGACTTGACAAAGACACTTAAAGTGTGGAGATCATTTTCATTTATTGTTTTGCAAACCTGTGTTGATTACTCACTTTTAATGCGACTTTTTCTTATCTGCATTCTATATACTCTTAAAACAAATTAGAGGTGGAAAGCTGACATGACAGCTCAATTGTTGTGATTATAAAGCAGTTACTGTCACAGCTGTTTTCACACTTGCAGACTCTGTACTCAACTGATCATCAACTGATAGCCATGTGTTACATTAAGTGTAAGTGTTAAGAAAAAGCAAGAATGAAAATGTGATTTAAGGATAATGTATCTTTTCACTTGGATACCCCATGCAGAAGAAGGTTTAATTCTTGTCTGTATGCTAAATGCAATAGCACAGTTGGAGTGTTTTAAAATGTGCTTCCTTCTCTTGGTGCACCCAGAAAAGCTGAAGTCACACAGCATTGTTGCTGCAAAATAGAACAAGGATGTTTCTGGTTTTGACTGGCTGATATATTTAACATCTGACATTTTCCAATCTTTTTTCTCAGCCTGCTTTTCCTGTTGCTCCATCTGTACATGTGTGCTCCTTGTCATTCATATAACTATCCATCAAAGGCATTATCATCATCATCATCATCATCATCATCATCATCATCATCATCATCATCATCATGCATCCTGAGACTGGGCCACAGTCCAGCCAAAGCTGACCCTTTTACTTGAATTATGGCAACCCCATGGATTTCATAAGAATTTCTTAGGCAAGAAATACTGGTTTTGCCAGTTCCTTCCTCTGAAGCATAGCCTATTGCAACTGGTATCTGTTGGCAGTCTCTAGTTTAAGTATTGACCATGGCTGACCCTGCCTAGTTTCCAAGATCAGACAGGATCTGATACTTTTAGGGTATTTAAGAATTACTATGAATTTTTAAAAGTGAAATCAATTGTATGATAAAGTGCTTGCATTTGACTAGATCATGCTCCAATAAAAACATACTGCTATTTCTTCAATATCCTCTGAGCCTCAATAGCTTAATGGGAATAACATTTCTTACCCCTGCATGCAAAGATCTTTTCTCTATAGACACTTAACTTCCATTGTCAGCTGTTGTGGCTAGGAGTTTCTGATGGACCTTAGTCTGATCAATTTCTGATGGACATGGTTACATCCTGTGGTAAAGTAATGGGTACATTAATTTTAAACTTGCGCTCAAAAAGCTATCATTGTAAACCTATTGCTTATAAACTTTAAGAGAGTTGATGTTTTCCCAATCTGATAAGACACTATGAATAGTTCATAATTTTGGAAACACATTTTTTCTATTACAATTTCTGTTGTTGGTGTTGTTGGTGCTTAAACATAAAAGACCCAGTTTCTTGTTATATGTATGAAGACTGTGTATACAGATGCAAAAAGAGAAACAGGATCATTTAATGGTAAAGCAGTAAAGGGAATGCCAACTTCTAATCAGAGCTTTAAAAGTTACTTTTTGGGACTATAACTTCCATAATCCCCCAGCTAGCAAAGGTTGCGCTGCTTCTTATGAGTAGTGCAGGAGCATTGCCCTCTTTTCTGTTTGACCACTCCTACTCTTAAGTGTACCCTGTGATCAATTGTTATGTCTTTTCCAGTATTTTTATGGCAGTTTATTATTTCTAAGAGGTAAGATCAGAATGGAAATGTTTGGTATTTTATTTATCGTGTCAGGAGTGAACCAAAACAGTTGTATTGCATTAAAAACAAACTAACAAACAAGACACAAAGTTGCAGACTTGGTATTCTATTAATTGTCCTTTGACCAGTAGCTGGCCACTTGGAGTGCCTCTGGTGTTACTATAAGAAGGTCCTCCATTGTGCATGTGGCAGGGCTCAGGTTGCATTGCAGTAGGTGGTCTGTGGTTTGCTCTTCTCCATACTCGCATGTCGTGGATTCCACTTTGTAGCCCCATTTCTTAAGATTGGCTCTGCATCTTTCCTTTGAGCAGAAGCTGGCTACTTGGAGTGCCTCTGGTGTTGCTGTAAGAAAGTCCTCCATTATGCATGTGACAGGGCTCAGACTGCATTGTAGTAGCGGGTCTGTGATTTGCTCTTCTCCACAATCGCATGTTATGGACTCCACTTTGTAGCCCCATTTCTTAAGATTGGCTCTGCATCTTGTGGTGTCAGAGCGCACTCTGTTTAGTGCCTCCCAAGTCGCTCAGTTTTCTGTGTGCCCAGGGGGGAGTCTCTCATTTGGTATCAGCCATTGATTGAGGTTCTGGGTTTGAGCCTGCCACTCTCACTTGCTGAGGTGTTCCAGCGAGTGTCTCTGTAGGTCTTAGAAAACGATTTCTTGATTTAAGTTGTTGGCATGCTGGCTGATACCCAAACAGGGGGTGGGCCAGAGATATCACTGCCTTGGTCCTTTCACTATTGGTTGCTACTCCCCGACCAGAAGTAAATATTTAATTAACCTTCTATTTTTGTTAAGCTATTACCATCTGAGACTGGGCTCATCAAGATATGAAGAACTTTAGTTAAGATTCTAGTCTATGTTGGCTGTTTCAAAAGTCTTTCTTCCAGTATGAGACAAAAATGCATTTTTCATGGATGTTTCTTCAGGAAGCTTGTGCGAAATAGATTGCTTTGATTCTTACTAATCATAGCATTTTTTCTGGATGCCTGGAGGCTGCCCATTTAATGATCTGTTCTAGATCATTTATTGATACTGACATTAAGTTGACTAGCCAGGATTTGCTTGACTGGTCACGCCTCTTTTCAAAGACAGTGCAGCAACTGAGTTGACATTTTAAATCAGGTTTGTAATCTAAATCTAAATCTCATAGCTTTTTTCTGTGCAGTTATGTCCAAAATATTTCCTATCACTTTATTGGTGAAGTTAAAGTTTTTGCCTTAGTCTGCCCTACTTGGTACTTGCCTCTTCTTTTATTCCTCTGTCTGGTTATAAACAATCTTTACTCAATTCTAATGCTCAACTTTTTTTTACTTAATTACCTTCCAAAAATTAGGGTGCACATTAGATTTGTGTTTCCTGTATCTTCCATGAGCTTTAGAATAATTTATCCAACTAATCAATAAAGATAAAGATAAGCAATGGATTCAGATCAAACTAGATCCAGTTTTTCTAAATGTTAACAAAAAGATAATTTACATATTTGATAACCAATTTTTGAACAGTATTTTGACTATCTGTGCAAGTGAAGGAAATCATTACCACAACAAACTTCTCTGATACTTATCATACATATTTTGTTTTATCATCAAAATAAAAAGCTGATATTGGGGACTGGGAAGAAGCAGGGTTATACAGGTTACAGATCAACACTGTTGTTTCTGACTAGTCAAAATGCACCTTTGGATACTGGAGACCAGATTATATTTTATTTGTTGCATTACTGCTTTGAAATAGAGTTAGTTATTTGTAGACTTTACTCATTTTATAGCTTGTATTTTATTTATTTAATAATAGTTTTTTTTAAAAAAAAAAGAATGCCCAGTTGGATTTTAGATTTATCCTTTTGAGTGGCACATATGCCTTCTTCCATACCCTTCCCCAGCTCTAGTAAACCATGTCCAAAAGACAAATCGTACTGTTTCTGCTATGAGGAATGACTTCCACAGGCAAAGGCAAGAATCAGATACTGTATTTGTCCTGCTCTCCATGTCACGCGATATCATAGATGGTAGTCAGCCTAAATATTTCAAAAGCTTCAGATCCCATCTGTAGACTGTAAGCTATATTTCAGAGGAAGAAACTGGCAAAACCATCTCTGGTCCAGAAAATTTCTATAAAGGTAACCTCTCTAGTAATTTTATAGTATTACAGATCATAGAGTTGGAAGACACCACAAAAGCCATTCAGTCCAACCCTCTGTCATGTAGGATCACATGATCAAAGCACTCCCAATAGATGGCCAATCCAACCTCTGTTTAGAAACCTATTAGATACTCCAGGGAGACTCTATGGAATCCTCCAGTGGAAGTATACCAAAGAATTGGCTGGAGAACCTAGAAGGTTCCTACAAAGGATGTGAAAGGGTGAATCTGTGGCTACCAGTCCTGTGGGTTTAGGAATCGTACTGTATATCTATAAGGCAACATATAGCTCTTAATCATTTGGAACCTGATGAAGTCATGAGACACCTTTAAAGAAGAACACACTTGTTACAGTATGAGCTTTTGTGCATGGCAACCTAATTTATCATGTGCATGAATTAAGTTCACTTATAAGATATGCATCTGTGTCTCAGAGTGAAATAATGGCTGAAAGAAATGTGAGCAGCATGTTCAAAGGTAGAGGAAATGCAAAAAGTACAGATGATAATGTAGTAGCTGTGTTCACAAAGCAGTAGCTGTTGCTGCATGATATTGGTGAACGGCCACTGTTAATAAAATAATTACCTGGAAAGCATCTGAGGCTTGGCAGGCGCAGCTTGTCATGAAAGGATGAGGAAAACTCCACTTTGCAATGCCAGCGCTCAGCTTCCCTACTGCCTGCCCAAAGAAGTCTTTTCAAATTGCTCTCAATAGCTGTTGACACACTGTCAAGTTTCTTATAGGCCTCTTGGGCAAACAATTCTCTATATTTTTGCTTATCTGTTATCCTTCCCTGCCTTTTGTTTTGTCCTTTTGAACCCAAACTGAAAGACCATTCCAGGTAACCAGAGAAGGGCAGTGATTTCCTAATGGCATTCATTTTAGACGGCAAAGTCTAAAAATGTGACTGTGTCATAAAGATTTGTGTGGAAGCATTTAGCTAACAACCAATAGCAAACAGATGCTGAGAAGGAAATGTCTAAAGTGAGCAAAATAAGTACAGGAATAAAATAAACTAGAAGCAGAATTCAACAATTTTTCCCCTTACAGAGTCCTGAGCTTTCTGCTTGACAGCATTTATTATTGCTGCCATCATATTTGGTCAAAAATACCTGTCAGTCATGTTCACTGCAGGGTTCTTTCACACTCTGACACTTTTCTCCTAGACTGGAATGGAAGGTATTATGAAATAAGCCACTTTTTTTGTACAGCTTCTCTCAATCTTCTCAGCAAATGAAAGAGATTAATTTGAAAGGCTCCTTATTAATAGATTTACAAATAATGGATAGTGGCTAATGAAACTGCATTTTAAAAATGTGTCTCTGCACATTTGTTTTTTCATGAAAAATTAAAAATGAACCATTCTGTAATATTTCTATTTTTTCCTTTGATTTCATAAAACAGCTTAAAAGGGACACCAAATTCAGTGTTCCCCACCCCCAAAAAGGTGATATTACCAAACACTGAAAACACAAACAATAATGAGTGGTGCTTGATTATAATCTCAATTTCCATACCAGCGCAAAAATAGCCAAATGGATTTTATTGACTACTTTTATACATATCATAAAATCGGATATAACTTTTGAATTAAATACTATAAAAACAGTTTAAACTCATCAACAGCATCCAACTCACCCATAAAATGTAGTTTATATCTGTGATTGCACAAATTTTCTTCTAAGTGTTCAATAAACATTGATCAGTATTAAACAATGGCATTATGGTTGTGGTTTTCCCCCCCACTTAAGTGAGTATATATCATAACTCCGTATTGCTATATATTCATACATTTTGATTTTCCATACAGCCAATGAAGGAGGTATTGGAATAATTCTGCTGGTTTTTTGCAACAGATCCAAGCAGATGCAGTTCATATAATGCAGTCATTAGTTCTCAGCATATGCTTAATGAGCATATGGGAACATAAGACGTCTTGAGTTAGGATTATTTTGTTCTTACTGCCACTGTCATGGGATTGGTCAGCAGAAGTAAAGCTCACTTTGGTGTCTGGCATCAAGCAGAATCACTAGAAGTCTGGAGCTGCGGTGGCACAATAGATTAAACCCTTGTGCAGGTTGAACTGCTGACTTGAAGGTCGGCAATTTGAATCTGCAAGATGGGGTGAGCTCCTGTCTGTCAGCCCCAGCTTCCCATGCGGGGACATGAAGCTTCCCACATGATGGTAGCTTCCCACATGATGGTAACATATCTGGGCGTCCCCTGGGCAACAAATCCTTGCAGATGGCCAATTCTCTCACAACAGAAGCGACTCCAATTCACTTCTGATACGATTAAAAAAACCTACTCTTTGTCTCCTAAGAATAACATCAACCATGAAGGAGGCTAACAGGCCCCTATTAGGTTGGGTTGTTGTAGGTTTTTTGGGCTGTATGGCCATCTTCTAGAACATGGCCATACAGCCCAAAAAACCTACAACAATCCAGTGATTCCAGCCATGAAAACCTTCAACAAGGCCCCCATTAATTGATCAATTAAGTCATAGGAGGAGATAATTGATTTTCACTTACCTGCCAAAGGGAACGTACATTTCCCCTTGCCTTGAAGAACATATCTCCTTCTTCTTACCCTTTCTTCTATTCTACTTCGTCTCTCTTGTTATTTCATCTTATAAATCTCTCTTGCATTGGCTTTTTCATTGCTGCATCATACCATTGATTCATGCTTAGCTTGTGGTCTAATAAGATCCCTAGAATCTTTTCATATTGTAGTACAGTTGGCCCTCCACATTTGTGGGGTTGACTTTTTTTGCAGATTTGGTTATTCATTGATTGAATTAAAATTTTATCTCTAGAAATCTCTAAGTCCTCCAGTATGATTTTATGGTGAAATTTAAGCAGAGGTTGAGCCCATACTTTTGTTTAGAAGACATAGACATTCCTAGACAGACATTCTCTCAGGTAAAAATACAGATTTTGTGTTTTTTCACATTCATGAGGTTCTGTGTCCTTAATATTAGTGAAAGTAGAAGGAAGACTCTACTTTTAATCTAGGTGTCACCCATCCTATATTTGTGAATTTCATTTTTCCTGCCTACATGTAGTACCTTACCTTGGGCCATGGGTGAACTTTGTCAAAAGCCTTACTGAAATCAAGAGATGCTACATCTACAGTTCTCTTCTAATAAAGCAAACATGCAACTCTATTTTTTTAAAAAAGAAATTAGATTACTTTGGTATGACCTGTTCTTGACATACCCACGCTGGCCCTTAGTAATCACAGCATTACTTTCAAAGTGTGCACTGATTGTTGAATGATCTCTTTAAGAACCTGTCCTGGTATCAATGTCAAACTGACTGATTGACAGTTATTTGGGTCCTCTTTTTGCTGCTGTTTGAAGATAAGGACAACATTTGCCCTCTTCCAGTCTACTGGGACTTTTCCTGTTATCCAAGAATCCTTAAATATTATTAATAGTGGCTCTGAGATTACATCTACAAGTTCCTCTTGTACTTTTGAATGAAGCTCATCCGCCCCTGGAGACTTGAATTCATTTTAGAGTAGTCTCCTCATTGCATGATTCATTCTATTTTTACTAGTTACTGCTTTCCTTCTGGAAGAAGATTGAGGCAAAGAAGTTATTAAATTGTTAGGCCTTCTCTCTGTTTCCTTCTAGCATTTCCCTAACTTCTCTACACAGAGCTGATACCATGTTTTTGTTTGTTTTTCCTTCTGATCTCAACAAAAACCAAAATTTCCCTTTTCTCCTGGTGGGAGGATTCTGTAAGTAAAACAAAATTTAGGATTCCAGTCAAGGTTTGTGGAGTTGGTAAGCAATGAGATGAAGAGCAAATGTAAGCCAGCTGCAACAATTGCATTAAACTATGTATACAACAAGTACAGAGATCATTTACAACACAGTGTTGATGGTAACACTGGGGTGGGTGTGCTTCTTATTATCTCTCTTGGGAGACAAACACATTGCCCTATTTCAGAAAAAAAGGCAATTTTGATATGTATAAAACAGTGCTTGAATACTAGAATCACCTTTTGAAATACTCTCTTTTTTCCAAGAAGAATTACTGTCAAAATCCCCAAATGAATATCCTGGAAAATAAAATGGATTCACACTTTTCCCTTCTGCTGTCAGATTTGTGTACTGTACCTTCACTATTTGGTGTGAAGACAGGCTGTTGGCACTATTTGCATTAGAAGGGTTTGAGCTGTATGTCCTTTTGAGTAAGGTGAGTGAGTCTGTGGGTTGGCTACCTATCTCATCTATCAAGTTAAATCTGTCATTTTACATTCTCTTGCGTCCAGACTGTTGGTAAATATAAATAAAGAGACAATAAGAATTGTACAAATGTTGGAATGTGAATTATATTATCATTTTCTCAGTGGTGGCCCCCGCCTCTGGAACGCCTTTCCAAGGGAAATAAGACAGGCCCCATCCCTCCCCACCTTTCGTAAGAGCTTGAATACCTGGTGGTTTCAACAAGCCTTTGAGAATGACCAGTTCCAGTCCAGCCCAAACATTGTTGAATGTGGCCTTTCACTCTTACCTATTACTCTGGTCATCCATCTAATCGGCCCTGGAAATGAGCAGTCACAAACCCGTACCTGCCTGTTATAACACTGTACTTAATTCCCGCCCCTCTTATATTTTGAGTTTGCATTAGCCTTGGCCCGGTTTTTTAATTGCTCCGAATAGGCAGGATTATGTTGAATATACATGTGTTATTGTGATAATTTTAATGCTTATGCTGTTTCGGTAATTTTATGTTATGCTGTTTACTTTCTATGTTTCGGTGATGTTACTTGGAAATTGCCCTGAGCCCCCCTCGGGGAGATACAGCAGTATATAAATAAAGTTATTATTATTATTATTTTGCACATATTGGTAATTGCTGATCAACTTACCAAAAGGTATGACTTGTGTGACTTGGCCCTCTACGAGGCATGCGTTATTAGAATAGGAACTTATATGGAAATTGGCATTTGCTTGGTTTGTAATAATAAAACAGTTCCAAAAATGACCACAGTCTGTTTTTTCTATGTTAAGCACAGTCAAAATTGATAGATTAAATTAACAGAGTTTTTACGACTTTTGTTTTACAGCTCTCATTTGCTGCAACAACACCAGAGTTAGCTGATAAGAAAAAGTATCCTTATTTCTTCCGGACAGTGCCATCCGATAATGCTGTGAATCCTGCAATTCTGAAATTACTCAAACATTTTCAGTGGAAAAGAGTAGGAACTCTAACCCAAGATATACAAAGGTTTTCTGAGGTAAGATCAATGCTCTTTCTTGTGTTACATGGTTTTATTTCAGAAGTTCTATATTCTTTGCACAAAGCTACTGTATGGGCCGAGGTACCTAAATATATTTCAGTGAGGAGTGGCTAAAATTACCAGAAATTGCATATACAAATGTTATGGCCTATTTCAGGAGATAAGATGGCATGTGAGAGCTAGTGTGGTATGATATTTTGAATGTTTTTTTTAAATATAATCTTTATTAAGGTTTTTCAAATATAAATAATAAAGAGGGGTGGAAATCAGATGGGGAAAGGGAGAAGGAATTGGGGGGGGGGGGAAGCATAGTGAGATGGAAAGGAAGTGAAATCCAGAACCGAACAAGGGACCAAGAAAAAGGAGAATAATAATAAAAAAGAAGCAAGAAAAAAAGAGAAATATTTTGAATGTTGATGAGATTAGGGTTCAATCCCTGCTCAACCACAGATACTCACTTGGTAACCCTTGACCAGTCCCATCCTCAGCCTCACAGGACAGTGATGAAATGTCTCCTCTAAATAAATCTTGCCAAATCCTGCCCTGAAAGCAGAGATTGAACTATCACATGCTGACCTTCAAAAGAGGAATTGGAGGCTAGGCTGTTTCTCTCTTGGAGAATTAGGGACTGGGTACTTTATTGCACAAAGGTGACAGATCAGCACAGCAGGACCATTGCTTTCAGTAATAGTTCTTATTGCATGATGTCGATGCTGGCCTCGCACCACCCTGTGATGAAGTTGTTGGGAAGATTGACAGGAAAAGCCCATCATTAGCCCCTGATTACTCCATGGTGTTGATCCTTACCTTGTGGGATGAGGTCTCCTGGCTTCTTTAAATAGACAATAATAAAGAAAAGGGGGGAAAAAGTGGGGGGGGGGGATCAGCACAGTGGGAAGGAAGAATTATACCTTCCTTCCAGAAGTGGACCTTAAGACAATTTGTCATAATGGCATAAATAGGAGAGCATCCAAAAATACTAACAGGATACTTAATTGAGCAGTCAACTCACAGCAAGCAGAAGGTGGAGTGTTGTGGCTGCAAAAGAATTCTTGAGCTTATGAGGCAAAGATGCAGAGTTTAATCTTCAAAGTTTCAAAAAGATTTATGCAAATATTATAAGAACTACATTCCTTGATAGAACAGAAGTTGGGCCTGAGCTTCTCTTTAAGTCCATTTCTTCTAAGGTTCAGAAAAGAGGAAAAACCTCCAAACACTACATTTCTTCAAACACTCAAGAGTAGAGAGAGGTCTGTATGCAAAGATGGAAAAAGTAAAAATAACTCCATGAGGTTTCAGTTAGAAAATGGAAGGAGAACAAATAGATATATTAACTAACAGACTTTCGGTGGGGGCTGGGGGGGGGGAGGGGATTCCCTCAGCCTAGCCTAGCCTAGCCTAGCCTAGCCTAGCCTAGCCTAGCCTAGCCTAGCCTAGCCTAACTAGCTGTTCCTTATTGAGCCTTATGGAACCCCCTGTGGCGCAGTGTGTTAAACCCATGTGCTGGCAGGACTGAAGACCGACAGGTTGCAGGTTCGAATCGGGGGAGAGGCGGATGAGCTCCCTCTATCAGCTCCAGCTCCTCATGCAGGGACATGAGAGAAGCCTCCCACAAGGATGATAAAAACATCAAATCATCCGGGCGTCCCCTGGGCAATGTCCTTGCAGACGGCCAATTCTCTCACATCAGAAACGACTTGCAGTTTCTCAAGTTGCTCCTGACACGAAAAAAAAAAAAAAAGAGGACTGAAGACTTGAGCAGTGTGAGATTGATTTCTAAGAAGTTCCTGCACTATTTTGATTCTGGACTGACTTGGTTCCTTTTTGTTTGTTTCTTGTGTGTACTCTCTCCAGAACAGAATATATAGTAAAATCCAGTGACAACATGGTTTTTTGCTTCCTGTCCTTGCTTTCTGTCTTTAAACAGGACCTCTTGGAAACAAGCTTTGGAGGGTTTGGGTGGAAGCCTAGAAGTATCATAGTTCAAAGCCTATGATTTCTTGTTAGAGTTTCTCTAGAACCAAGTAGGCCTTGCTGGTTTTGTTGGGCTGGCAGGGAGGTGTGTAATTAGCCTCAGTGAGGCAGTCCCCTCTGGTGTAAGGCATTTGCTGTGTGCTTACATTCTACTTTGGGGGTGCATGTATGTGTGTGTGCATGCGTGCAAAGTGCAACACGCGACCACCAGGTTTTTTTTGTTTATGCAAGGAAATCTCTGGCATCTCCTTGCTTGAGAGTTGAGGCAGTTTTAAAAACAGCTTGTGCAAGAGCAGTTTTACCCTATTGACTCCTAGCCATTAAATATACATTTTGATTTGGCTTGTCATTAAAGTAGAGAAACATGACAAGTTTTTTCCTTACTGCAAAATGATGAGGTTTTGTTTGGAGCTTTTTATTTTTCCATCTAAGATACCTTGGGCCATGGGGAACTTTGCCAAGTTTTGCCAACTTTGCCATGGTTTAAACTCTTGTGCCATGGCTTCCCATAAGGATGGTAAAACCTCAAACATCTGGATGTCCCCTGGGCTACGCCCTTGCAGACGGCCAATTCTTTCCCACCAGAAGTGACTTGCGTTTCTCAAGTTGCTCCTGACATTAAAAAAAAAATCAAGATTGATATTTGCACATCTTTGGTAATACCACATTTAAAGCATGGTAGGTGTTGCTTTGTTGGATTGGTGATTTAAAATGGGTTGTTCATGTTGAGTGGTTAATCCGGCTGTCCTTTTGGGGTTGCTGCATATATGTCTGTGTACTATACTATACTGTATGTGATCCCTCATGGCCAAATATGGTTATCTTCCAAAGGTAGAGTCTTGGTGGTGGGTCTGTACATGACTGTAGAGACTTATTCTGGATCCACATGATCTTTCACAATTAAAATATAGGTTGAAAGATGGTTTGCTTGATGTGCCTTCCTCTTGGCATGCTTCTTCCTTTCACCCTGTATTCGTGCCTTCTCAAAATCCATAGCACTGTTTATAACAGTTGACCTCCAGTTACAATGCTCAAGGACTAGGGCTTCTCAGTTTTCAATGTTTATGCCTCATTTTTAAGATTAGATGTAAACCCATCTTTAAATCTCTTTTGTTGTCCACTAAATCCATTTTCCACTCTTGAGCGGAGAGTAAAGTAACTGGTGATTGGGTGACAACATGGCCAGTCCAGCAAAGTTAATGAATGGTGGAGAATAATCACTTCAGAGCTTATCGTCTTTTCCAGAATGCTGTCTGTGTAGGGGTGTTTGCATATACTACACATAGGGAAAAGAGGCTCGTTTTATGCAGAGTTTGATTTTTGTGCAAAATATTGAGCATTAACTCCCACTCACACACTTGGTGCTTGACTTCCTGTGCTGGAGGCAAGAACTCTCCCAGGGCTTAGAGAATCCTCAACAGACTGAATCTTGATGTGTCAACTGCAAGATTGTTACATCCTTATTCCTGACATTTCTCTATATTAGCAGGACTTTTGTATAATTCAGAATTGGGCTTAGTCTTCTGTGTCATGACATAGATCTATTTTTGCCTTTTCCTTGTGTAGGAAGGCTTCCTGAAATTGCATGAGCCATCCTTTCTACCCTCACATATAGATTTTTATGAGTCTGGAAGGGGGCTAGCACAGTTAGAAAAAATACATTTTGTATATTGTCTCTGATGTATTTAACTTTCTGTGGTTCTAGCCCAGGACCAAATTATGTTTGTGTGAAGTGTATGACCAAGAAATTGTAAGAAGGTGGATGTTCCTCAGAGGCCTTTCTCCTAAAACATAGAATATTCTATGGGTCTTGCATGTTAAATCTGCTATGTCTGTTTTTCCAGAAAGTTGTTTCTCTGCAGTGTAGTTCCAGGGATAATAACATGCGAATCAAGATTCTGGATTGTACAAGCATTTATAGAATCATAGAGTTGGAGGAGACCAAACAGGCCAGAGGCAGATGGATGGGAGAGTGTTTGTGTGAACTCATTGAAAAAAATGAAAACAGTAATAATAATAGACACTTGGGAAGTGTCCGATGTGTGATCCAATTCAATAGCTAGCAGAGTGTTTGCTGTGAACTCATCTTGTTGTGTTTCAAATAATAATAATAAAAAATACATCACACAGTCCTAGACGTTTGGGAAGTGTTCATCTTGTGATTTTGTGATACGAAATCCAGCATATAGATCTCATTTGCTGTAACATACTGTGTTTTTGTGTCAGTAAAATAATAATAATAGGTACAATTCCAGGGGCCATCCAGTCAACCCCCTTATGCCATGCAGGAAAAGCACAATCAAAGCACCCTAACTTTAAAAGTCTCCAAAGAAGGGAGCTTTCACCACACTCCAAGGCAGTCAGTTCCATGGTTGAACAGCTCTTACGATCAGGAATGTCTTCCTAATGATCAGATATAATCTCATTTTCTTTAATTTGAACCCACTCCAGGTCCTAGTCGCTAGGGCAGCAGAAAACCAGCCTGCTCCCTCTTCCTGATGGCATCCTTTCAAATATTTAAACATGGTTATCATGTTTCCTCTCAACCCAGGCCCGTAGCCAGGATTTCGATTTGGGGGGGGGGGGCTGAGTTTTTTTCAGGGGGGTTTCGGGGGGGCTGAGTTTCGGGGGGGGGAGCTGAGTCTGAGTGAAAGAGGGTCTACCCTAGCAAACCTTTTGTATCGTTACCCCAATATCCCCATGCATATGGGATATATTGAGTATGGTGATCAGATCATGATATGAATAAACATTAACAGTTTAAATAATGCACCAATAAGGTCTTTTTGCGAACCACCATGAGAATTTTGGGGGGGGGGGGCTGAAGCCCCTCAAGCCCCCCCTCCCCCTGGCTACATGCCTGTCTCAACCTTCTCTTCTGCAGGCTAAATATACTCTTTAAGCCACTCCTCAGAGGGTATAGTCTCCAGACCCTTGATCATTTTAATTGCCCTTCTCTGGGCATGTTCCAGCTTGTCAATATCCGTCTTGGATTGTGGTGCCAAAAATTGGGACACAGTATTCCAGGTGAGGTCTGTCCTAAGCATGTCCCCATGTATGGGATCATGTACCGTTGCATCAGAGTAGTTGAATCTTTTACAAATATTTGAGGACTGTAAAATATAAAAGTATTCAATTTTAACATTACTAATTTTTATGATATGCCTAAAAAGGGGAATATGTATCCTTACATATCCCCCCTTTCTACCTCTCTCAGGTAAAGAGCTATTTGTATGTAAGCAAATTATGTATGGATAACAATCTGTATGGATATGTATGGATAACAGATCATCTTCCTAGTTCTTCAGACTGATTTAGCTGCCCCACATGCTGGGACTTCGAATAATTCTATGCCAACTTCTAGTTCATAGTATGCAGATTTAACACTGGCAACAAACTTAACCTAGCTGCTGCTTTCCTATCCTTTCTTTAACAGAGGACATGAACGTGTCTGGAATTGCTCCTGTAGATTCTGATACATTTTTAAAAATACCTAAAGATAGTATGTACTGTACCGTAGTAACAGCTACACAGGAACGATTTAAGAAATGTGTGATCCAGAAGAAAATTGATGTGTTCACACCTGCTATTTAACTCTGGTCGCTTTTCAATTGTATCATTTATCTCTGCCCTGTATCAAGTGGTTTTATTTCAGGCAGCCAGAGATTCAGTGAGGAAATTGCAGGAATGCCTGAATACCTAAGGCAAAAGACACACATATATGAAAAATAATTGAAAGGAAACAAAAAATCCATTTTGTTTAAAGCAGGGTTCTCAAACTTTTTCAGCCACTGAGCCCTTTTTGAAGAAAATGTTTATCACGGGGCCCCAAGAAATGTTTTTATATTAATATAACTTATATAATATATATAAATGTATATTTATATAACATGGAACCCTAGGGGACACAGTGGATTTAACCACTGAGCTGCTGAACTTGCTGACTGAAAGGTCAGCAGTTTGAATTCGGGGAGCAGGTGAGCTCCCACTATTAGCCCTAGCTTCTGCCAACCTAGGAGTTCAAAAGCATGTAAATGTGAGTAGATCAATAGGTACTGCTCCAGTGGGAAGATAACAGTGCTACATGGAGTCATGCCAGCCACATGACCTTGGAGGTGTCTACGGACAATGCTGGCTCTTTGTCTTAGAAATGGAGATGAGCACCACCCCCCAGAGTCAGACACGACTAGACTTAATATCAAACAGAAACCTTTAACTTTTATAATGTATTGTGTGTGTGTGTGTGTGTGTGTGTGTGTATTTCCCCAGTGATGGAAATCATGTAGCTTAGCAATGTTATTAGTGGGCTACTTCCTCATGTTGACTCTGATGTGCAGTTCAACAATATCTGGAGTGGCGCATTCATGATGAGTCTATCCAGCTTTATTGAAGAAATTGATAAAATCAATATGTAAATATATTCATAATTTATCTGTATAGCACTAAAACAATAGTTCCCAACCTTTTTTTGACTAGGGACCACTTTGACCAGGAACCACTCTCCAACATTAGTACCAAAAGGGTTTCAAAGCAGTTTTTGGTCAACTTTAGATTCGATTTGGGGTGCTGATTCAGAAAATAGCATTGGATAGACCACATCAGCTCTAGTTTCTGATACAGAACATATGCCATGGTCAGTGTCAGGGAAGGAGTGGCAGGTGGTGTGAAAGAAGCAGAAATATAAAATAAAATAAAATAAAAATAAAGAAGAAGAAGGCTCGCAAACCAGATTTTTGTCCTTGTGGTCCACTGGTGGTCTGTGGCCCACAGGTTAAGAACCACTGTACTAAAATAATCATAGATATGGTGCTGCATGTCAATTCAAATTTTCATGGTACTTTGGGACAATTAGAGATCTGGGTTGTTGTAGGTTTTTTCTGGCTATATGGCCATGTTCTAGAGGCATTCTCTCCTGACGTTTTGCCTGCATCTATGGCAAGCATCCTCAGATGTAGTGAGGCCTGGTCTGTTGTTTCTGATTAAATATTAAATTGAGTTTCCTTCCCCTTCTGATAAGAATATTTGACAGTGATCATAAACCGTGTTCCCCCACAAAATGGTACGTTAAAAAGCAAAAAAAAAGAAGGAAAAAAAAGAAGATTGTTGCTTCAACAAACTGTTTTCCTCCTGTTAAAATTGGACACAATATATTAACAGCTTCTTCTTCTTAATTTGCTTTTACTTAAGTAGATGTTTTTCTACTATACTGTTCCTCTGATGATGTTCTTGTTATCATGGAAAATTTGAGGAGTAGAGATATATCCCAAGTTATCCTGCTTTCCTTTGTCTCACCCAATTTCAAAGTGAGTGTAAAAAAAAGTAAATTTAGGGCATGGAAAAAACAGCAGTAGAAAGATCTGTGATTATAGTAATGGCACAAGATGTGTAATAAATAGCAGACACAGCTGTTGCAATGTCCTGTTGGATCCCAGTTTACTCTTTATTCTGCTCAGGAGGAGAAAAGGGGAAAATAAACAGCAGAAGGTAATATGTGAATTGTTCCTAAGTGTTTTCTTTCAAACACCACCATCCGTCTTCTATCCTCTATTTCACTCACTCCCCCCCAACCCACCCTAAAACAAACACACAGAGGATTGCTCTTGTTCCTGTTAACAGTTTTCTCTCTGAGATAAGCACAGACAAATTCCTTCAAGTCTCATTTCTGTTCTAACAGAACGTACAGAGCTCTAGATAAGGAAGCAATTATGAGTTTTCCCCCTCCTTGGGGAGCATCTGCTCTATTTCCTTTTTAAAATCTATTGCACTGGAGGAAAGCATTGAATTAAAGCATTGTTCCTGGGGCCTAGCTCCACACACCCCTAAAATCCATTATTTAGGCATCCTTGGAGGCCCATCTCCAGTCTCATCTATTGTCTGGTTTTCTCAGACTGAATAAAAAGCGTGTCTTGAGCTTCACCTTGGCGGCCACCCTCTACCGGTAGGGAGTCTGTACTAATGAGCCCAGCCTAGGTGACTCATTATCCCCTCCTCTCACCGCCCTTTAAAGGAGAATAGCCAAATACAGCACTGCAGTCGATCTGGAATTTTTAAAAAGCATTTGTAAGAACAACATAATTGATACCATATTTTGGGAAATACATAAGAATCAAAAGGTGGTCTGATTCATAGCATCATAGAGTTCAAAGGAACTGCCAGAGCCATCTATTTGAATGCATTGTCCTGTAGGAATACATAACCAAAGCATTCATGGAAGCTGGCTATCAAATCTCTGTTTAGAAACTCCAGTGAAAGGGAGTCCACCATCCTCCCAGGCATTCAGTTTTGTTTTTGAACAGCTTTTGCAGGAAAAAAAGTTTTTCCTATATTTATGCGGACTTACTTATAGTTTAAGGAAATGTGTGCTCTACTCCTTGGAATAGCAGAAAACAAGCTTGCTTCGACATCTACATGGCATCCAGGTATTTAAAGATGGTTATCATGTTAGCTTTCAGTCTTCTCTTCTCCTAAGTTGTTCATCACAGGGCATGGTTTCTAGACGTTTTACAATCTTGATTGCCTTCTTCTGGACATGTTCCAGCTTCCATGAAATGGTACTCCCAATTGCCCTTCCAGTTTCTATATACCATTCAATTCCAGTGTATTTGTAAGATCATAGTTCTGTCAGAGCTT
Source organism: Anolis sagrei (assembly GCF_037176765.1). Classification (NCBI taxonomy): domain Eukaryota; kingdom Metazoa; phylum Chordata; class Lepidosauria; order Squamata; family Anolidae; genus Anolis; species Anolis sagrei. The sequence goes on from NC_090024.1 coordinate 104,615,481, forward strand.
ACATTGTAAGTGCCAAAGGCTATTTTTTTCTTTTTGATGTTGAAATTCTTCCTTACTGGTGTGACTGATCTCCCAATACAGTTACATGGTGATTCCCAGATCCCAGTTTATTTATTTATTCACAACATTTATATGCCGCCCTTCTCACCCCGAAGGGGACTCAGAGCAGCTTACAAGTTATATGTACATACAGTATATTATATTAATAGCATAGCACAATATTAGTATTATATATTACTATATTGTACTGTACCACTATACTGTAATATTAGTAATATTACATGTAATATGAAATATAAAATAATTATATTGTATTATTATAAGTATTATATTGTAACACAATATAATACTTATAATAATACAATATAATTATCAATATTATATGTGTATACAATATATTATATTATTAGCATAGCATAATATTAGTGCCGTATTATACATTACTATATTGTACTATACCACTATAAAGGTAAAGGTAAAGGTAGTCCCCTGACATTAAGTCCAGTCATGTCTGACTCTGGGGTGTGGTGCTCATCTCCATTTCTAAGCCGAAGAGCCAGCGTTGTCCGTAGACACCTCCAAGGTCATGTGGCCGGCATGACTGCATGGAGCGCCGTTACCTTCCCGCCGGAGCGGTACCTATTGATCTACTCACATTTGCATGTTTTCGAACTGCTAGGTTGGCAGAAGCTAGGGCTGACAGCGGAAGCTCACGCCGCTCCCCGGAATCGAACCTGCGACCTTTCAATCAACAAGCTCAGCAGCTCAGTGCTTTAACCCACTGTGCCACTGGGGGCTCCTATACTGTTATATTATTAATAATATTACATGTAATATAAAATATATAATTATTGTATTGTATTATTAGTAGTATTGTATTTCATTATAATATTATTATCAATATTATATGTGTATACAATATATTATATTAGCACAGCACAATGTTAGCATTATATATTACTATATTGTTGTTGGGGGGAGGGGCTCACAACTGATGACCCAGGAGACGTCATGGAACTCTGTCTTCCTGGCTATTAGTTATTATCCTCTTAATAAAATTATTTAGATTAATTAAATTGATGTAGATAGTGTCTCCAGATCTTTGAGAAGGAGTCACACAAGGAAAAACACAAATGTTTGACCTTATGTGTTTCCTTCCACACAGTGGGGAGCCTAATGTGGTTCAGAATCCTGATTATATGGAGGCCTGTGTAGGAGATACAGTGCACCCAAAGCCATTCCTGTTCAAAAGCAGCCACAAGGACACATGGGGACTTGTAATCTACACTGTAGAAGTAATGCCACCACTATGACTGCCATGGCCCAATACTGTGGAATTTCAGTGCTTGCAGTTTTATAAGGTCTTTAGACTTCTCTGCCTAATAATAATAATAATAATAATAATAATAATAATAATTTATTTATATACTGCTCTATCTCCCCGAGGGGACTCAGAGCGGTTCCCAGGTAAAAAACACAGAACACGCAAAGGAAAAACAACATAACAATAAGATTAACAAAACAAAATATACATAAAAATTGTCGCCATAACACACATATATTAAAAGTAATCCTGCCTGTTCAAGGCAATTAAAAAAAAAAATTAAAATGCCGGCCCAAGATTTGTTCAAGCCCAAAAATTCTAGGGGGCCAGGAATTAAATGCAATGCTATGGCAGGCAACAATAATATTAGGTATGGGTCTATGGCTGTTCATTCCAGGGCCGACTAGAGGAAATGATCTGGGTAATTGGTAGGAAGAATAAGGCCGTATTCGACAATGTATAGGGCTGAGTTAGAACTTGCCATTTTCAAAGGCTTGTTGAAACCACCAGGTCTTCAAGTTCTTACAAAAGGAAGGGAGGGATGAGGCCTGTCTTATTTCTCTTGAAAGGGTGTTCCAGAGACGGGGGACCACCACCGAGAAGGCCCTCTCTCTCGTCCCCACCAACCATGCTTGAGACAATAGTGGGACCGAGAGGAGGGCCTCCCCGGAAGATCTTAGAGTTCGTGCCAGTTCATAGAAGGAGATGTGATCGCAGAGATAGGCAGGGCCCAAACCTAAGAGTTCTGGTGCTCCCACAAACTGCAACTCCCAGATTTCATTGAGCCATGGCAGTCAAAGTGGTGACAAACCGCATTAATTCTTCAGTGCAATTGCCCCTTAATAAGTGAGGCCAGTTCTGTTCTGAACACCAAACACAGTGGTTCTTTAGTTCATCTTTCATACTGCCACGTACATAGGAGGAGTTGTGTGCAGAACTGAAATGTACAAACTGGTTAAAAAAACTCCAAATGTATGTATTTAGTCATATATTAAAATATTTATATGCAACCCTTTCTCTGTGAAAAATCTGGAAGATAGTTTCCTTTTAAATGAAGGAGCTGGCTATCTGTTAGCAGGATGGGCTACAATAAACACCTCCATCATTCGTATAACAAATGTCTCTGTTCATAAGAATTTTCTACTTACAGTATGCAGGTGGGAATCAAAACTGAAATGTTAACAGCTTAAGGGTCTTCTGAGTGAAAATATTCAATAGAGACTTCCTGACACTGTTCTTTTCTGTTCCCACCCTTGCCGATTATCACACATGCAATCTAGTCATATGTTGTCACCGTGTATCCAAGTAGATTCTCAACAATAGAAAACAGGTTCCTATCACTCAAATCCTTTTCTTTATTCACAGCCATACAAGTTCAATATAATCTTTGTGTGTACTCTTCGTTCTCTCGGATAATTCTTTTGCTTATGCTCTTAGATGCACCAGGTCATGCAGACATATATTCACACAAACCTTCCAGATATGATCAATTCCATTTGATGAAAGGAACAGAGGATTCTACTTGTGATTCCTACACTCCTTGCTGGCTATTGTGCCTTTAATTTACTATGTTTATATTGGAACAGACCAGTTGACGCACTTGAATTACACACAAATTTGTTTTTACAAATTCTAATGCTCTGCTTCCTTGCTCCTTCCCCTCTTTCTCAGCAAGTGCAACATATTACCTACACAGTGTAGGAGTGTGCTTTAATTTTTGGAGGGGGATTAACTCCAGTTCAAAGGGAGCCATGGGGGCAGAGTAGGCAGAGCAGTAAGCAGAAAGGTCTGAAATGTTATGAAAGGTTTGGATTAGAATTGTGATAAACATTAACTGTGATGACGATTATGACATTTATTTGTATTCTGCCTTTCTCTCAAAAAGGTGAGCCAAAGCAGCCTACAGTTTTTTTTTAAAAAAGAGCAATAAAGCTAAAAACATAAAAGTGATCATTAAAATGGAATTGATCTATTCACAGTATTAGAACATTCCAAACCTACGCTAAAAGGAATTAAATGCAATTATAAAGATAAGCTGTTTATAAAAGGTCAAATGAAAACACATAGTACCATTAGTCCATTCTTAAAAACTTCCTACTTTAAAAGCTTGTTTAAAAAAAAAGGTTTGGCTGCCCACTAAAGGAGAGTTCCAGAGTCACTGTGAAGGCCACATGAGGTAAGCTCATATGGGGAGATTTTGGCTGCATCTACAGTGTAGAATTAATGCAGTGTGGCACCCCTTTAACTGCCATGACTCAATGCTATGGAATCATGGGAGCTATCGTTTTTAATGTACTTTTAAATTATATTTTAATATTTATTTAAGTTTAGTTAAGTTCAGATGAATTGAACCACCTAAACTGAGCTTTACAGGCAGAGGTGGCCCTAGGTAATTTTCAACAGTAAGCAAAAAGTATTTTGGCACCCCCTCCCAACCAATCACTGATATATATTTTCTGGGAACTTTGTCTTAGTTTACAAAAGTCTTGTCTTTTGTCTTCAGTCTCATTAACTTCTGCACCTGACAAATCATCCTCAGAAGACAGTTCCTCAGAGGAAGGCTGCTGTGGGGCCCTTTCAGGAATGTGACCTTGGGAATCTAAAGGAGAAGCACTCTGTGATTGGTTGGGGGGCGCCCCCCCCCAACCAATCACTGATATATATTTTCTGTTCGTCGTGGAAGTTCTGTGTGCCATATTTGATTGAATTCCATCATTGGTGGAGTTCACAATGCTCTTTGATTGTAGGTGAACTATACATCCCAGTAACTACAACTTACATATGTCAAAGTCTTCATCATAAACAACCATTCCCTTTAACATAAACAACCCCATAGCATAACACACCCCTTGTACCCTTTTGGGCGACCCTGTAGTCAGTTGTTGTTCCATGAGGCCCATAGGGTAGCCGTTATCTTGTGGTCAGCCAGTTCCAGGCATTATGGGGTAATATGTACCTTTGTGGTCAAACCATTAGCTATGCTGGAGGAAGCCGTCTTGGTCAACCATCCTGTTTACCATGTACCAAGCACAGCACTTCGCTCCAGGCCCCTTGCAATGTTCCTTATGCAGCCTACAAGTCTAAAGCACCCCAGAAACCCCTAAATATGGCGTATGTCCCTCTCAGTGAAACTCGGTAGCTGCTGTCACAGGACATCCAACTCTTTCTTTGTCACGCAAGTCAGATGTTCCCACCTCAACATCTTTAAACTTACTCGCCCAACGATGCACATCAACACAATCACCATAAACAACTTGCATTCTCTGATGTCTCTCCTTTGGGGTGACACCTTCTGCTGTCGAGAGTTCAATGACTGAACGCTGTTTAAGTCACATGATTGACCATCTTCACAGGGTTCCATACTTCGCACTTTAACAACACAACCATTCAATGCTAAGGTTTCCCACCAAAATGGAACTGTAGAGGAGAGTTTACTGAACAACCCAGTACCTGCTGCATACCAGTACTGCCATCAGTTGAGGAGTTACGAAGGTGGAGGCACTACTTTTCACTCAACCCTTGCACTTTCACAGCTTCAATAACATACACTGAATGGTAAACCATGTTCATAATGTTTAGTACCTAAGCTGACAAACAACTGTATCCAAGCCTCTATTACTGTTGAGCACTCAGAGTTCTGACTTCACTCATGAGCTCGCCAGACTGTTTCCCAAAATGTTCCTACTCTTTAGCTTCTTTACAAAGCAAGCAATGATTTCTAGTGAAACATTTTGTTATGTTCTAGTAGCCAGCTTCTGGTCGATTTCTTCCTACCAATCCTGCCCTCTAACTGGAAGCCTTTATAAAATACAGGAAGTCATTACTAATGTTCCCTTAACAGCAGAATGCTAGTTTAGCTCCTTCGTTGGTAAGACAAAGCAGCATGAGCACTGTGCTCAGTATGTCCCAATTTATCTTAATTTGTGAATATGAGCTACGTTGTACACAAAAGTGCAGTAAAACCTTTAATATTACCTTCAGGCCTGTTACTTTCCCATTGTTTCCCTTTCATATGAATTGGGGGAGGAGAGCATTTTAATTTCCAAGCTGTCCCTTTTAGGATTCCACCTATTAAAAAGCCCTAATCATATGTTTTAAACCACAAATACCACTATTTATATGCAATTGAAGAATGATTGATGTTTTTCCTTGCACCTCATCTTCCAGGATACTGGAGGCTGCCCTGACAGCCAATGTGCTGTTTTTTAAAAGCTTACGAAAATGTGCAGAAGTGGTGTTTGGTGTAGTTACTTCCCCTTGGTGCTTTCTATCAACATCAGTTTCACTCCTGTAGATCCTTCAGGACAACTTGTCTGTCACAAGAAGAGTGGCAGATTAACCAAGGCAGCCGCCTCTGGCTTACTTGCCCTGGGACTGGGTTGAGGAAGGCTTGACAAGAGGTACGCACAGGATCAAAAAAGCTGTCGATCTTTCAAGTCAAAATAGTTAGGTTATAAAAATGTTTTAATGCATACAGTCATTAGGATGGGTTTGCTTTTCTTTTTGTATATTTTTCATGGATTAAAACTTTGTATTTGCAATTATACAGACCTTAAAGGGCAAAATTACAGTTTGTACAAGAAATACAATCTTATACAGAAAAATGGGGAGGTTGGGTTTGATTGTTTGTATATAAATATTTCTGTGCTCATTTTCCATTTTTTGTATGCTTTCACAATGTTTCCAGCTTATGGTGACCCTAAGGCAAACCTATCACAGGGTTTTCTGGGGCTGAGAGCATGTGATTTGCCCAAGATCACCCAGTGGGCTTCCATGGGCAAGCAAGGAATCAATACCTGGTCTCAGGGTCATAGTCCAATGCTCAAATACTTCTCGAGACAAAAATCTTAAGCAGCCTACCAAAAAAAAGTGACACTAATAAAACAGGAAGACAGGAATGAATCATAAATTTAGACAGAAAAATCATTTGATGAATTTAAGCAGGAAATGCAAAGTTGTTTTGTAGGTCTTAGTGACTTTTTTTTTTTAAAAAAAGCCTTTACTTGTTCTTAGAACATTTAAAGACTATTGGTCCTTTCTTTACTTGTCAGGAAAGAGTCTTCCATAATCAAAGTGTCTCTGCTTTTTCAATCTTCTAAGGCAGGAAGAGATCCTATGAAGTAAATCTTAAGTTGTATGCATGGGCAAATGGTCTTAAATAATTTACATCTATGATCCGTGGACCGCCAGTGGTCTGCAAGAACTAAAATATGATCCATGGTTTCACCATTACTAAATAATTGCAATGAGAGTGACTGGTCTCATGAAACCCTCTTACAGTGCTGAGGCTTATTAAATAAGGTTTTCTTTGGGCGAGCAGATGGTGACTACTAGATGGCATATGTTCTGTATCAGAAACTCGAGCTGATGTGGTCTATCCAACGCAGTTTTCTGAATCAGCATCCCAAATAACCAAACCAAATTTAAGTTGACCAAAAACTGATTTGTAACTCTTTTGATACTAATGTTGGAGAGTGGTCCCTGGTCAAGTGGTCTGTGGTCAAGAAAAGGTTGGGGACCACTGATCTAGTCCACACATTATTGTGAGGAAGGGGATCATAAACAGACTGAAGGAGTTTCTTTGTCCTTTCCACATATAGCAATCCATATGAAAATGGGCACTGTATCCTTTCAATATGTCCAGATTAGCAATTCTGCATGGAAAAAAAGCCTCCCACTGAATCCAATCGGAGCTCCCCCTCCCCACAACCTAATTACTCTATAAAGATGTAGGTGTCTGAATGAATAGTGTGTGCTTCTGTCTGGACGGCTAGTCATATATATGTGAGGTTGAGGTGATCACCCACTACCTTCTGTGTGGATGCCCATTCATATCCCACCCACCAACCCCATTGGCACACAGCCCTATGAAGCATGAAAGAATGTGGTCACAGAGGTAAAAAAAAAAAAGGCTTCCCACACACATGAGGTCACTCTTTAATTCATGGTGCTTTCAAACTTTCAGATGTTTGAATAACAAGGGTGTATTTAGATTAGAATTAATGAGAAGGATGTAAGGTGAATCACAATTCAGCTGACTGAAATATTTGCAGACTGATAGTTTTAATCACTGGGGATCAAAGCATTCTGAAGTTTTTACTTAAATTCTCCCAGAGCCAGAAAACACTTAAAACGTTATATATAGGGATTTATAGTTACCACCCATTCTTACCTTTTCAGATCTTCACAGAAAACCAGTAATGTACTATATATACTCAAGTATAAGATACGTTTTCCAGCATTTTTTTAGCCTGAAAAAGCCCCCCTTGGCTTATACTTATTTTACTCTGTTGTTGTTGTTGTTGTTGTTGTTGTTGTTATTACATTTATTATTTTACTCTCTTTATCATTATTGGAAGCATACATAAGCACATTTACATTGAAGAAGGTTAGAATAATGATTGAATCAAGAGTTGGACAGTCTTATCTTAAATTACAGTTTAAGATAATTATTATTTATTTATCTACAGTATTTATATACCACTTTTCTCACCCCTGGGGGGACTCAAAGTGGTAGGTTAAATGTATTAACATTTAATCTACCAATTCCTCAATTAATGTAGTTTTATTGGTATCTATTTTTATTTTGAAATTTACCAGGAGCTGCTGCATTTCCCACCATTGGCTTATACTCATGTCAATACATTTTCCCAGTTATCTGTGGTAAAATTAGGTGCATTGGCTTATATTTTGGTTGGCTTATACTCGAGTATATACGATACTTTGAATGTTTGTTACTATGAATGCATGTCTTGTTTTCGTTTTACTAAGGCTTTGCTTAGTATTTGAAAATGTCTTCATGATTTGGTCATTTTAAAATTACCAATGCAAGCCAGTACATAAGAAAGTAGCAGCTTCTGATTGTTTAATTTGATAACGGGTTATTCCAGATTACTTGAATGATGCACAAGTTCTTGCAGTATATGTCTATTAATTTGGTTGAGTTTTATTGGTTATTGTCACCTCCATATGCACTAATTTTGGTGTTTGTAGTGATTTCTTGGCTCTTTAGTAGGTCTCTTTCAGATTTATTTAAAATGGTCTATGGCTTGTGGTCCTGTGATCTGAAGGGCAAATTATCTTCTCTCTGATATTTTTTTAAAAAGCCAACCATACAGTAGGCCCTTAGCATCTGCCAGAGTTTGGTTCTATGATCCCCTGTGGATACCAAAACCTATTGATACTCATTTCCCTTTATGTACGATGGCATAGTCAACTGGTGTCCCTTAGAAGATAGCAACATCATTGGTTTTGGTTTGATGACTTACAGCAGGAACCCAGTAGAGAAATATACCAACCTGCTGCTGGAGCAGCATGAACATTTGTGAAGCCTTTAACTACTTGTGGAGTAGATGAAACTACTGCTCTGTGAATACAAGTGGATTCTGGTCTAAACATATTTGTAATAGCCTTACATTGTTGATTAAACCATCTCTTTTTATAGCCCATCTTAAATTAAAACATCACCTCAATAAAGCAGATTGCAATTTGTGCCTCTTTAAATAATAGCCTCACTAAAAACTGAACAAGATTCAAACAGTAGTGTGAATAACATATTAACAAAGTAAGTTCTTTGCACTTGACCACTAATCATTCTCACTGAGGGAGAATCAGCATAAATTAAAAAAAGTAGCAAAATTGATCCAAGTGTGAAAGCACTCCCGCTGGATGTTGCACTAATTAGCAAGAAGAAAACGCTGCAATTAAAAGCTTTTTCCCTTAGCTTCACCTTTTCATCATGCATTCTCATATTTAAAATGTTTTACTGGGCTGTAAGCACTTCTTTGTACTTTGTAAAGAGGATGAACAGGATGGAAAAATATATGGAATACAAACACTATGTAGTAATTTCCAGGGAATCCTTGAAACTGTAGTTGTGTGGATGGCCAGGTGGGGAACAGGGAGGAGCTTTAGGTCTTTGAATAGAGAAGCTTAGTGTGATGGCACGCCGGGGTACAAGGAAAACTATATGTCTGGCTATTCCCGGTGGCTATCTGTATACCCTCTGATGTACTTCAGTTCTTTAAAAGTAAATACTCTTGAGACAGGATTAAAGTTAACCAAATACGTTTACTGGAAACAAAAGGCAAAGCCAACTTCAGCCAGAGTTCTTGAAAGGCGAATCAAAATAAATATTACAAAGATTAAGTTTGTTGATTGAATTTGGGTACACTGGTAAAAAACACTTGACTATATTAGTAGAATATGAGGTAAAGTATTTTACTATAATTGTGGTAAGTCACTTGGTAAAATACTTGGCTATATTGGCTACAGTAAGGTACTTGGCTGTTGATATAAGCAAAACTAAAATGGCAAAGTACAGATCTATAACACCTAAATGGTAAAGGTACAAGCTATATTGATATAAGGTAAATACACAGCTATGATGATCAGTACTAACTATGCTGATGGTATAGTACCAGCTATGTTGACTGTGAGGTATATACAGCTATGAAGATTTTTGTGGTATATACTACAATGATGGCTATATGGTAAATACTGTAATGATGGTATAAATACAAAGCTATAAGGTATATACGTGGTATATACAGCTGGTAAATACGTCTATGCTGGTAAATATGTGCTATAGAATGCCTGTTTAGATTACCAGGCCAAGGAACCCAGACAATTTCTGGCCTTCTCCTCCAAAACTCTGGCACAGACTATTTCTGGCCTTCTCCTCTGAAACTCTGGCACAGACTAAAAAGGAGGGGAAAACCTTTCAGACAAGTTCTGTGGCAAAAAGGGCCAAACCAACAGAGCCAAGCCTCTGGGGGGTTTTAAGCTTCACCCCTAAAACTAAGCACAAATGGAAAAACCCACCAAAGGGAGAACAAAACAAGGAAGTGAAAAAGAGGAGGGAAAAGGCTAGGCCAAGAAATCACGCTCAAATTTAGAACAAATTTGCACAGATTACTAAAACAAATTACTTTATACAATGAAATGCAAATAAAACTTTAAACTTTCAATAAAACTACAAGTCCGTAATTGGTCTTTGCTAAGTTCCAGTCTTTCCTTTGGAGGCCGTCTTGATTGAAGCCTTTCAGATGTGGCCATCCACACTCGGATACACTTCTTGGATGACACCCATAGGCCAAGAGTCCCTGGAAGCATTTTGGTCCTTTATAACAACAATGTTTCTTACCTTGACATCCTCGTGTGGGCACTGCCAAATCTTTCTTCACTGGAGTTTACTCAGGTACTCAGCTTTCCAGTGCTTCCAAAATTTTCAGTCTAAACATTGCACTTGCTTCCATTGACTGGTGTAAACTCCTTCTGGAACAGGAACTCTAACATATTTCCAATCAGGAGACCCGAATCGGTGGTAATTGGTACAAGAGGCCTGTTGTTTATGATGGCTGTTACTTCTGCCATGAAAGTAAGAGTTTTTAACCTCGTGTGTTAAAAAACTACACTTGACAAAAAAACACTTGGCCTCTCATTCAATTACTTTACTATGACTATTACTGTGTTTGGAAAAAGGTGAATAATTTAAACTAACTTAAAATATTTACAAATTCATATTTCCACCAAAAAAAGGCTCATCCACTATGGAATTAATGCAGTTCAGCGCCATTTTAATTACCATTGATAGCCTTCTCCTACATACATTTCTCTAATCACCATTTACAGGCATCTCCAAGTTGGCAACCATCATTACTTTTTGTGCTTAAGAATTCCTGTTTAACTATGCACTGTGGAAGAAGTATTTCCTGTCATCTTCTTGAATCTTCAACTACTCTGTTTCAGTGGATGACCTTCCACACCATGCACAAGTTTATATACAGTATTACCCCCTAAAGGGGTAGGGGTATATTTCTGAACTTACCATGGAAACAGAAAACCATGGGCGATAGGGAATCATATTGAAATGATTGACTTCTGTCAGAAGTAACTTTAGAGTTGTGCTGGAAGATCTAGAAAACATATTTGTGAAAATATTTTGTCAGATATAGATAGGTGAAACCACAAGTATTACTTCCCATGGGTATAGGGTCCATAAGTACTTCTGACAGCCCCAAACATTGTAATGTTTCTGCATAGGGGAGGTGCTCTAATACCTTGTTCATTTTTATTAGACTTTGCTGCAGCTTTTCCAGCTCTGCAACATTCTTTTTCAGACACATTGACTAGAACTGCTTATAGTATTTCAGATATGATTTCCCCTTAGATTTCACTAAGGCTAGTATAATACCGAGAACTGGTGTGGTGTAGTGGTTTGAGTGTTGGGCTAGGACTCTGAGAGGACAGGGTTCAGCTTCCTGGTCAGTAGAGGAAAGCCACTAGGCCACCTTAGGCAAGCCACACTCAGCCTCAGAGGAAGGCAATAGCAAAACCCCTCTGAACATATCTTCTCAGGAAATCCCTGAAATCCTTAGGGTCACCATAAGTTGAAAATGACTTGAAGGAACATAACAACATTAAGTATGATACTAGGTGTTTTATTTTCTAACCCTTTTGCTAGCATATTTTGATAATGTGCATATTTTGTATATAGGTGGGTGAGAGGGATGTACTTTTCAACAGCCATACTTTGAGTTTACATATTCATGAAGCTTTCCATCACAACCCTAAAATCTCTTTCTTGTCTAGTTTCTGCTAACTAAGATCCTTTCTATGTTCATGTGAAATTGGCATTTTTGCTAGTTTCTTCCAACTGCTGACATAGCCAGTTAGATTAGAAGTCCGAATTTAAAGCAGAAAGGAGAGTGTGGATCAGTTACTGGTCTTCATTAACCTATAGTACAGTGGTCCCCAGGTCTGAAATTCATGATGTTAGTGGATTTACAACTCCTGTAGAATTTGAACTGTATGGCCAATCTTCAATGCTTCTGGTAATTGCAGTATAACAATATTTGGTGGCCCAAATGTGGGGGACATTGCTGTAGTGTGTTTACAGTAGCTGAAGTTGGACTGGATGGAGGTTGGACTGGATGGCCCACAAGTTCTCTTCCAACTCTATGATTCTATGAAAACTTGGGAATGGAGTATATATTAACAAAAAAATCCCGAGGTGGAAGTAATAGCAACCAGATTTTTTTTTACATTTGTCAGCAGAGAATCTCTTTCAAATCCCACTCTTTCATTCTAAAGCAGATCTTGAGGTTGCAACAGTGTTTACGTTTTTTCAGATGTTCTGGTGTTTCTCTGCATTTGAGGAATGCAAATCTTTATAAAATTAACAATACTAAAATGAAGGTGTATGTATATCTTGTGTAAGATTTAAGCAGCCAAGTCACAAAAACGTTATAAGAGAGATTTTGTAGGAATTTAAATTAGATTGCCCTCTGCAGAGTTCATGTCTGTCTTTCACAATGCCCCTGGACAACAATGAGAGAGTAAGAGAACAGCTGCAGAATATTCACCTCCTGACAGCAAAATGTATGCTACTGAAAAAATAGAGTGGCAAGCTACAGGCGCTTCTGAAAAGCACATTCTGCTGCTAGATGAAGTCAGTAGCCTTATGGCTAATTCGTACATGCATGCTCAAAAAACCATGACAGCAACAAATCTCTCACTCTCTCTTTCTCCCCCTCTCCCTCCTTCTCTCTCTCCCCCTCCCCCTCTGCCCCCTCCCTCTTTCCCACCACCCCCTCTGTGTGTAGACAGACTCCTTCCTGGATCTATGAGACACTGGACTTCTCTGTAATATGTGATCTCTCTATTCTACTCATACACTTATCCCTTGTTGCTGTTATGCCAATCCTATTGTTACAATTTTCTTAAAAAGATTGGCTCAAAGTGGTTTGCCATTGCCTTTGTCTAAGAGTGGGTCACCTGTGGGTTTCTATGGCCGAGTGGAAATTAAAACTCTGGTCTCCAGAGCCATAATCCAACATACACAACACTACATTACATTGTTTACATTATTCCATTGCTTTTCTTATTGAGGGCATGTATGTGTAAGGTACACACACATGTATGTATGTGTGTATCTTTAACTTGCTTGTTGAGTTATATCAACTCCATGAATTTTATAGGGTTTTCTTATGAAAGGAATTCTCAGAGGTGGACTTGCTTGGCCTTCCTCAGAAATATAATCTACAGCACCCGTTACTGTATTTGTTGGAAGTCCCAGGGACAACACTACTTAGCTTTCAACATCAGACAGAATCTGATATGTGGGTAGTTTTTTTTATTATATACAGAACACTAACCCACTAATCTCAGAATTTCATACAATATTGTCACAGTAGTTAAAAGTGAAATAGCAGCAGTATAAAGTATAATGTGAAAGGCTCTAACTGAGCTTAGATTTCCCTTTGCAAAGATATATGTAGAACTGCACTTTACATTCCTTTGTCTTTCTTCTGGATGTTTTGTTGTGTTCACTGCAATGGAGTGAGCTTCTAGAGGTTGCAAAATTGGAGACTTTTTTCTTCAAGTTATATTTTCTTGCAAGCTGTGATGCAGCTTTGTCTCAGTACTCAGTTTAATAAAGGAAGGATGATGACGTATTTGATGTATTTGTGTAATACAGCAATATACGAGAAGACTTATATTGCCTTACAGGAAATACCTCATAAAAAGGATGATGAAAAAAAGAGAACTCATTGAGGGTCTAGTGTATTTCTAGTTAGAAATAAGTGCAAAGTAGATGACATGTTGCAGATGATTTAAACTGATTTCTAAAAATACAATACAAGCCATATTGGACACATGAGAGAGACTGGGAAGATCTAAATTTAATTGAACACTGCGGATTTAATTGCACAGTTATATGCTAAAGTCTTATTGATTTCAGTATTATTAGATGACTAGATGGATTACTGCAATAATCAAGGAGATGGAAGACTGAGTAAAAATGCACTTAGTTCAGACATATTATAATGAAAGTCGTACATTTATTTGTATTTGTTTCCTTTTCACTTTAGCACCAGCCTCTCATTACTTCGGAGTACTGTTACATTTTGAAAAATTACAAGTTAAAAATATAACAATGGTGACAGGTTGTCAAATTTATTGTATTTAACTGTTCACATTCCTTTAAAAATCACTGTTACATAACAAAAACAAATGTAATCGGCCATGACCTGGCATGGTTTGGATAAGGAGGGGGAATCCTTAAAATTGTGTTCCTTTATATGCTGCACTCCCTGTGCAATTGCAGTCTTTATGTATAATCAGTAGCTCAGGAATAACTCAAGAGTTACATATTCACTGAGGTGCCTTTTCAAGAAAGGGTCTCCTGGCAAGAATGTTTCGCTGGATGGTATTGTGCGCAGTGAAGCACAAGAAATTATATTGCAATGAAAATACATAGAGTTATGAACAAGACAGGTTGGTTCTGTAGGTTTGTTCTTACGTTAAATTTGTTTGCAAATTGGAACAGGTACGTTTGTAAGTGTAACTCCAACCAAATCTATATGTATATACTTTGGATAGCATAGGGAAGGGTTAAAACCAATGGCTGTCTGTGCCACTGTTCAGAAGACTTCACCTCATTTTCTGTCTTTGTGATCATTGGATTTTGAAAAAAATGGCTTGTTGTGGAAAAAAGATAGGTGACAAAGCTTCAGTGGGGACACTTTTTTCCCATGAAAACTCTTTTAGGAGTGAATTTCCTGTCTGAGGAGTAGATTTCTCTCACTTCCTGTTGTTTTGGCCCCGTTCTTAAATATAAGCTGTTTGTTAAGTCGAATGTTTCTATTCTGATCGTCTTTTATTGGAACTATCTAGCGTTCTGAATTCTATCTTCAGGGAAATCCCCTTGTGAAGTATAAAAAGGATGTAGGGAGGGGAAAAAATTAAATGGCAGCATTTTTTTTTAGTGTAACTGGCTTTTATTTCACCATGAGCTTTGGGTTGATATAAACCTTCTTCAGTTGAGGTGTGAGGAGACATTAAAAATAGGGCTGGTCAATTCGTTTCGTTAATTCGTAATTCGTTAAAAAATTCGTTAATTTTTGAATTACGAAACGATTACAAAACTTTTTTTTAACCTGGAAGTGTTTTTAAATATCGAAACGGCAGGCGCCAAAAAATTTTGTATTTCCGTCCATTTCGGAAATACGTATGATGGCCGCCTGCCGATGCTTGCTGAGAGGGCGAGCTTACTTTTCCTTGGAAGGGAGAGGGGTGAGCGAGCGGCTCGCGAGAGGGGGCAAGCTTCCCTTTCACTTTGGGAGGCAGAGAGAGATGAGGAAAGGAAGGAGAGAGGTTTCCCAACGCGACAAGGCAATGGAATTCCTAATTAAATATAAAGAAGGGAAGGAGGGTGCTTGAGAGAGGGGCCTTAGTTTCCAGCAGTCTGCATATTTTATTTGATTTGCAAGATAAAATACAGAGGGAAGTTTGAGGCCGGGATGCCGCCTGTCAAGCACTTTCTCTCCTTCAGGGTCCCTTTTGGATTGAAGCCTCCCCATGAGGAAGGCGTTGGGGAGTCTCAGCAGGGTCACCTCCCCCCCACTCCTTCCTCCCTCTCCCCCCAGGAAAGTGCGGGATTGGTCTCTCCGCCTGCTGATGCTTGCTGAGAGGGCGAGCTTACTTTTCCTTGGAAGGGAGAGGGGCGAGTGAGCGGCTCGCGAGAGGGGCGAGCGAGCGGCTCGCGAGAGGGGCGAGTGAGCGGCGAGCGAGAGGGCCCGCCAGAGTGAGTGCCTGCCTTCCCTCCTTAATAATAATTTAATTCTACTAAATTAATAATTAAATTTAAAAAATATTTAAAAAATATTGAATAAAAAAAGGGCGCCATCTTTACAAAATGTTTTGTAAATATTTACGAAATTTCGTAAATACCGAACTTTTTTTTGGAAAATTTTGTAATTATTTTAAATATCGAAACAAAAAAAAACCCCAATTACAAATCGATTTTAGAAACAAATTTTTGCGTTGTTACCCAGGCCTAATTAAAAACATCTGGTTATAAAGCATATTTATTGCAAAGATCATGAAAAAACACTCTTGAAAGTGCTACCATGTCCCTTTCATCCCATTCCCTCTTTTCTCCTTTTATGCTGTGAAAACTCCTTGTGAAGAGTCATAGCAGATGTCCTCAACTTTTTAAGCAGAGGGTTGGTTCACGGTCCCTCAGACTGTTGGGTGGCTGGGCTATCATTTGAAAAAAACACAAAGGAATTCCTATTCACACTGCACATATCTTATTTGTCATGCAAAAAACCACGAAAGAACAATACAGTATTTAAAATGAAGAACAATTTTAATCAACATAAACTTTCCAGTATTTCAATGGTAAGTGTTGGCCTGTTTTTGGCGGATCAGATAGTCAAGTTAATTCAAGTTGTTGTTGTTGTTGTATGTCTTCAAATTGTTTCAGACTTAGGGAGACCTTAAGTCTAAAGTTTAGGGTGGTAGTTTAGTAAATGACCTTGGAGGACTGCATCCAGCCCACAGGCCTTAGTTTGGGGATCTCTGGGTTACATTTTGCTGTATTAATTCAAGATGGGCATTAATTCCTGGCAACATTGGATGGCTGGCTGACATGGTCCTTATGTCCCCCCATATGCCCTCTCCCACAAAGGAGCCTCATAGCAGTTTACATTAAAAGCACTTTAGTACAATTTAGAATATACAAATATACAAACATTAAAAGAGAATTAAATATCAATGGTATTACAATTCACAGTTAAAATCCATGAAGACTGTTTAAAACATATTCACAGCTAAAAACCACATCATCCTTTGACTTGATCTTAGAAACATTTTTCTTTAAAAGCCTATCTGAATCAAAAGGTTTTAGCCAGAATGAGAGCATGGAGGGGGCCTTCTAGCTTCCCTGGGAAGAAGGGAGTTCCAGAGTTGAGGTGCAGCCACAGA
Organism: Anolis sagrei; assembly: GCF_037176765.1. Lineage (NCBI taxonomy): Eukaryota > Metazoa > Chordata > Lepidosauria > Squamata > Anolidae > Anolis > Anolis sagrei. The sequence goes on from NC_090024.1 coordinate 104,632,579, forward strand.
GAGAGAAGGCCCACTCTCTCGTTCCCATCAACTGAACTTGCGATCAAGTTCACTTTTTGGCTTTGGTGTTTAGTGACTCTGATATCTATGGGTTATTCTGAATTTTAATGATGCTGTTTATCCTTTAGATATATCAAGTACTTCCCTTACTATTGGATATAAACCCGAAGTTAACATTTATTGCCATAGTGATATTGAAGCCACCATCCTGAGGTTTAGGTTTTTTTTGGTTACCTGGATGCTGAAATCCTTGGTAGTAGATCTTCAAAATCTATCTTCCTCATCCATCTGTACAAATACACTATTACTTTGCCATATGTTTCCCTGTAGCATAATTCTGAAATATACTTCCACAAATGGTTAAGGGGTACACAAACCAAAGTGAGAGATGTAATTAGGCACACTGCGAGAATGATTTATGCAACATGCCTTAGGATCCCAACTCCTGGGTCTACAAACACTTATTCTCACATGAATGCAGATGATTCAGCCATTTTGTTCATAACATCATTTTTTTAAAGAAAGTAAAAACATCTTTATTGTCCTATTTTTGAATAATATGAAAAAGAAAAGCTACAGACATCTACTCCAGAAACTAATTATCTCAAAAGTGTTTGCGACTACAAATTGGATGTGTATTTTCTGACAAGGAGCGGGAGAATTCAGCTTGCAATTAGATATCACAATGCCAGACAGATATCTGAATCTTGAGATATTTTTCACACAGATAGGACTAAAAAGTTTTATTTTAAGAAACAAGCAAACTGTATACTGGAACAGAAATGTTATTTTTCATTATTTGGGTTTATTGAATCCAGATTCAGCATATTGGCCCTTCATATTACCTAGAGACATATTTACCCTTTGGTGCTCAATTTGTTGCAACCCCTTAGATTTTTTTTAAAATGTTTGTAGTTCTTCATTGAGTTTTGTATTGAAAGATTAATATTCAAGGTCTCTAGCATCTACCAAAATTCCGCTATGAAATTGAGATTGTATTGATTCTACTCAATGGTTTTATTTTATTTATTTATTTCTCGTGTCAGGGCAGCCAGTCAATTATATTTCATTTCTAACAGAACAAAGCAAACAAACAGAGAAAATACATAATGTGTGAGTTTGGTAGTTGATTAAATGTCCTTTGACCAGTATCTGGCCACTTGGAGTGCTTCTGGTGTTGCTGCAAGAAGGTCCTCCATTGTGCATATAGCAGGGCTCAGGTTGCATTGCAGCAGGTGGTCTGTAGTTTGCTCTTCTCCACACTCGCATGTTGTGGACTCCACTTTGTAGCCCCATTTCTGAAGGTTGGCTCTGCATCTCGTGGTGCCAGAGCGCAGTCTGTTCAGCACCTTCCAAGTCTCCCAGTCTTCTGTGTGCCCAGGGGGGAGTCTCTCATTTGGTATCAGCCATTGGTTGAGGTTCTGGGTTTGAGCCTGCCACTTTTGGACTCTCACTTGCTGAGGAGTTCCAGCGAGTGTCTCTGTAGATCTTAGAAAACTATTTCTAGATTTAAGTCGTTGACGTGCTGGCTGATACCCAAACAGGGGATGAGCTGGAGATGTCTCTGCCTTGGTCCTTTCACTATTGGCTGCCACTTCCTGGTGGATGTCAGGTGGTGCGAGTGGTTTCATGATTTGCATGGAGTGGGAGAGCCACTGCCTTTTACTGAAAATCTGTATTACTCCTGAAACATCTTGGTAGCAAGCATTCAGTCACACAGGTCTGGTTTTTTAAAAGCAGCAGAAGTAATTTTTCCCAGAACAAGTAGCATGTTCCTTCTTGTGAGTCAGCTCTAAATTCAGGCCTGTTTGTGTTTAAATTGCCAAAACTGTGCCTTGCAGCCCACATTCACAGGAAGAGGGAGTATCCAATTGCTTGTAAGCTACTAGCTAGCAAAACTCCTCAATCAACATTAGTGTCCATTAAAAAGCTATTCACATAAGCAAAATCCAAGAACAAAATGTGAATAGACTAGAACACTATATTCTTATGAGAGCCTGGAAAAGATTTGGCTGCAACTCCAAGAGTACCCCAGCCAGAGTGGTCAGGAGCTACATCTGTGTCATACACTGGCTACTCCAATATGTTTTCTTCCACACTCTTGCAGAATTTTCTGTAGGAAGAAACCACGCAAGACCAACAAATAATGATGGTTACTTTCTATGCTGGCATTGATTCCCTTGAGTGGTAAGGAATCAGAGCTACTCCTATAGGTGATTCCAGCCTGGCCTAGGATCCAGTTCTATAGAAATATCCCCATGCTGTTCTGATGAAATTTGAGTCACCCTTTACTCTCCAGACTTCCTGCTTCTTAGATATTTTACCTTTCACCCTATTGTCTAACAAGCTGTTCCTCAATTTCCTCCTTTTTGGGTTCCTAATTATAGTTTTACATTCACAAAGAGCTCTTTATTGTTACATTCTTGGAGCATGTCTTTGTCTGTGCTGTATGCTTGGCTTCCCTCCAGTGTTTGACATAAAGGTTTCTTTGAGCCATTTTTAATTTTCATGTGCCAGCATACCAGCTTTTTATTCGTTTTTGTGTTGAACTTGTCATTCTTGATAGATGTTTATTCTACAGAATGTTCTTCTTTTTTGAAACTGAAACCTTGTCTTTCTTCTCCACTGAAAGGATGGTCAAGGAGTGTGGTTCCTTTTCTTTATTTCTGTATGTGCTGGTATTTCCATTTTTTTCTGAAATCCAACATGGTTAGCAGGATAAAGCACAAATGAACCTGTAGCTATTGAAAGCCTTTTAGACAATCCCCAGATCTTGAATTGCAACTGATCTCTTAAAAAAACACTAGGTGTGATCTATATATCCAATACCACTTTGTAATCAAAAGGAAAATTGTCGAATTTATTTCCACAATGTCTTCAAAGGCTCCACATTTAACACATTCTGTTAGGATAAGCCGGAGTTTATCAGAGCATGAATAACTATGGCAAAACTAGTACTGTTCAGAATAATTCCTGGCTGGCATGCCAGCTTAAACTTCTGAAACCACACAACACAGTATTTTCATCTTGTTTGAACTGAGCTTCAGTTTATAAGCTTTCACCCAATCCATTACTGTTTGACAGCACCAGTTTAGCACCTCAGTTGCTTCACTGAATCTGTGAAGTATAACCGGGTGTCAGCGGCATACTAGCACTGCTTCATAACAAATCCCTGGCTAACCTCACTCAGCAGTCTCATGAACACATTAAAAATGTATGGGAGACAATTGGGAACCCTCTAAGACCCTAGAACATACATGCCATGGGGCTGAACAGTAATCTTCAAGCACAACAGGCAGTGCACTTCAGAATCATTGAAATATAATGCCTCAAACTGAGCCAGACAATTCAGAAGGAAACTATACAATTTCCCTGTTAACAACAACTTTATTGGCCACTGACCCATTTTTATGTATATTTCAGTGAACTGGTTATTATCTTTAAAAACTTGGCTTCTTTAAAAGCAGTGGTGCAGTGGGTTAAACCCCTGTGATGGCAGGACTGAAGACTGACAGGTCGCAGGTTTGAATCCAGGGAGAGCGCAGATGAGCTCCCTCTATCAGCTCCAGCTCCTCATGCAAGGACATGAGAGAAGCCTCCCACAAGGATGATAAACATCAAAACATCCAGGCGTCCCCTGGGCAACGTCCTTGCAGACAGCCAATTCTCTCACACCAGAAGTGACTTGCAGTTTCTCAAGTTACTCCTGACATGACCAAAAAAAAAAAGCCTGTCTGAAAGACGATATGTCCCTATGTGAAGCTTTCTGGGTTTTAAGCTTTGTTTCATACCCATAGGCAAATTTGGTGATGGCATCAAAGAGAGCTTTCTCAATGGATTCTCCCAGGCTGTAGATCTTTCTCCGACAGAAGACCTGTTCCCTACCCACTAACAGAAACCCCTTTTTGTTTAGACAGGCATTGGCTTGTTAACTGGTTGTTGCAGAAGGGACTTGTAGTAGAGAGTGTTGGACTTCAATACTCATTGTGATAGTTACATACTTTCAGTCTGCTTTAAATTGGATTATTTATTGGTTTAAATTTTATCTTTTAACTCAAGTTAAAATGCATTGTTTTTAGTTGCACTTTGTTTCAGTCTATTTTGTAAGCAGACATGGATCCTTTGTCCAGAAGACAGCGGGATACTAATAAATAAGGGGAAATAATATTGAAAGCTTCTAAGACTACCTAGGAGAACAAGTCGACTCGTGTTCTCTCTGTCCCTTCCTTTGCACAGATTGCTCATCAGCAAGAAAGTTTTCATGATGGTGGCAAGGCAAAATAAAGGCAATGCTCCCAGTAAGAATTCAGACCCCTGACATTGCAAATTGTTCACACCTAGAGCTGTTATATTTAATGTGCTCACATTCCATTGGTTGGTGCCCCCGGTAGCGCAGTGGGTTAAACCCCTGAGCCGGCAGGTCTGAAGACCGACAGGTCGCAGGTTCAAATCAGGGAAGAGGCGGATGAGTTCCCTCTATCAGCTCCAGCTCCTCATGAGGGGACATGAGAGAAGCCCCCGCAAGGATGATAAAAACATCAAATCATCCGGGCATCCCCTGGGCAACGTCCTTGCAGACGGCCAATTCTCTCACACCAGAAGTGACTTGCAGTTTCTCAGGTCACTCCTGACACGACAAAAAAAATTCCATTGGTTCACATTCTTCACTGGCCACATTTCTAACGTTGATAGGCCCTCTGGGATGGATAAAAAATGGCTTGTGGTCTGATTTTAGTTTTTTGGGGGGAATAATCTATTTAGGTTTTGTTAGTGAGCAGTTTTGAAAAATAAGTAGCCATGCATCAAAACATGTTTTCCTTGTTTAATCATGGTTATTTTCTCTTGGAGAGTTTTCAGTAGTTAAGATGTTATTTTTAGCGTTGAGTTTTTGTTTTTATTTTTATCTGTCTAGTGAAATTCTGACACCTATAAAAGTAGAGGCATAAAGGGTACAGTGCAATGGGGTATTTGCAGTAGTTTTGATTTGTTTATTTCAGCTTCTAATTAGGATTTCAGAGCGTTTTCAATTTGGGAGCTGTTCATGGTGCTGAAAGTCTAAATTCAGGCTGGTCTGACAGTTTGGAGTCCAATAATCGGGAGCCCTTTCATAATACATGATTATAGTGCTATGATTCCACTTTAACTGCTGAGGGTCCATCTGCTGAAGTTATGGGGTTTGCAGATTAGGGAGGGATGTTTACAATCTCAAACATATTGTACTACTGTCTCACCAAACAACAAAATCAAAATCCCATAGGTTGTTACTGCAGCATTTGTGAAATAGTGAAATTGTAATTCTGCATTTTGGTTCTCTCCCTGCCCCTGTTCCTCCCAACCATTATGCCATGATTGTCTTTTAATCTCTCTCTCTCTCTCTCTCTCTCTCTCTATATATATATATATATATTAAAAAGAAGGTGGAAATTACATAGATTATTTTTGTCCAGATAGGCATTACCCCATATATGGCATGACAAACTTACCCAATTTTATTTTCTCCCAATGGTGCTACTTTTCTTTTTCTTTTTTCTGCCTCACAGGATGTGCCTGCTAGGTTCAAGAATGTTTGTTGCTGAGTTGTTCCTGCAAGGAATTGAGTAAATGTCATTATCTCGTAGGGTTTGGCTACAGACAGTTGATCAGGCAGCATATGGTTTAGGTAGCACTTTCACTGATTGGATTCCAAAATGTCTGGCCTGGTATTTCGAATTATTTTCACATGTCTGTCTGGTATTCATGTTGTTCTTTAAATAGAACACTGAACTTCAAAGATGTTATCAGATAAAACTTCAAAGACCTTTTCTGACAGATAAAACGAAAAATACTGAGCTCAGAAGTGATCCTTATACTTAGAATGTGCATGTTTAGTTGGTGCAACATCATTTCCCTTCAGACTGTGATACTTATTTATTTATTTAAAATGTCAACTGCACCTCTGAAGATTTTACTCAATTTGGATCAGTATCTCTCTAATTTTCTATTATAAAGTTAGCTCATGTAAATAAATATTTTCTTCTATTGTTTTTATTTTTCAGTTTATAAAGCCCTTTACACCTGTTGCTTGCATGATTAATTTCCCTTGTATATGGATTTTTTTTTAAAAAAGTCTAAATTCAATTTTTGTTCTTTCCTCTGTTCCATTCAGCTTAGATTTTCTTGTGTCTCTATGTCAGTGGTTCTCAACCTTGCTAATGCCGTGACCCCTTAATGCAGGTCCATATGTTGTGGCAACCCCCAACCATAATATTGTTTTCGCTGCTACTTGATACCTGTCATTTTAGTACTGCTATAAATCGTAATGTAAATATCCGATATGCAGGATATATTTTCATTCAATGGACTAAACTGAGCACAAATACCCAATATGCCCAAATGTTGGGGGGGGGGGGGAGGATTAATTTTGTAATTTGGGAGTTCCAGTTGCTGGGATTTATAGTTCACCTATAATCAGAAAGCATTCTGAACTCCAGCAGCGATGGCTTTAAACCGAACTTGGCACAAAGAACTCCCATGACCAACAGAAAACCCTAGAAGGGTTTTGTGGGCATTGACCTTGAGTTTGGGAGTTGTAGTTCACCTATATCCAGAGTAGCACTGTGGATTCATGCAATGATGGATCTGGACCAAACTTGGCACGAATACTCAGTATGCCCAAATGTGAACACTGGTAGAGTCTGGGGAAAATAGACCTTGACATTTGGGAGTTGTTGTTGGGATTTATAGTTCACCAACAATCTAAGAGCATTCTGAACTCGACCAACAATAGAATTGGGTCAAACTTCCCACACAGAATCCCAATGACCACCAGAAAATACTATGTTTTCTGATGGTCTTTGGCGACCCCTTTGACACCCCCCTCACGACCCTCAGGGGTCCCGACCCCCAGGTTGAGAAACACTGCAGTATTACTGATATCACTGCTTATCCCCCTTTTTTTGTAACATAAAATTAAACCAGAGTCAGCATTTCCATTTTTATACCTAACTCTTTACATACGGGTAGGCAGAAATTGTAGCACTACTTTTGCCATGTATTGTTTTTAACCATGAAAAGTCATTTCATAAAATTATTTGATATTGGTGTACTATTGGATTTAAAACAACCTTTCCACTGACATACTTCTTCATTAATCCCAGAAACTATAATCCCTTTCTCTCACATAAATATGCATTGGAGCCATTTTTAAAGGAAACGTGATGTATTTATACTTTATATGTATATGCAAAAAAGTGAAATGCTTGCCAGGCTACCTTTCCTCCCCTTTAAAATAAAGAAATGAATCAGACACCAGAAACATTAATTGGAAGAAAAATTCAGCAGAATTCCGATTGTACAAACCATCTGTTCTGTCTAGTTCTCAATCATTATGAACCTCTGATGATAAACATCTGGTGGGATTAAGCTCCCCCCCTCCCCGCCACACGGACACATTCGAGCTACAAAGGATTTATCAAGCAGTATTTACATCCAGCTTTAGTTCACTAGGGGAAACCTCAATGATAATAAGATGAAATAAGAATATTTACTGGAATTGTGGATTTTACTCTAGAACTAGCAATATAAGCATTAGCTGTTGGGAAAGTGCTTTAGCTTTCATTTGCGATCATTGGTTTATCTAGCTCAGTATTGTCAACTTTGACCAGCAGTGGGTCTGCAGGGGTCAAGGCAACATTCTTTCTCATCCTTGTGTGGAAATCCTTTATTTTCTTGGTGGTCACACATCCCTGGTTAGTTTCCAAAATCAGATGAGAACAGGTTTGTTCAGGGTGGTATCCATGGGTGCTAATTATTAGCAAGAGAACTAATCTAAAAGTGAACATTGTTATTACCCTTAATTATTCTTTTATGTTATCATTCCAATAAGTGAGAGGTGAAGAAATAGATAGAGGACTGGATTTAGATGAGTTCCTGTCCAAATCCCTACATAATTGTTAGCTTTGCTCTAAGTTTAAGTTCCTTGTATTAACGTAATGCTTGGTGTGATTGTAATGACAAATGTGATCATTACAGCATACTCTAAAGCAAACAGAACTACACTGCAATTAGTAAATAATGGTGACGGTAAGAGAAAGCAAATAGGTGATAAGAGGATAACATGATTAATGATTATGCTGAGGAAGCCTAGCAACTCAGTTGAACTAAGACTCTTCCAGTGTGGTTGTCTGGAAACCTTCAACTGAAGAAAGCATTTTTGTCTTTCTTTTGAGCATTATGCTGTCTGGTGCCAAAGAAAATAGTACAAGGATGAACAGTCCTTCAGTTTTGATAATCCGTTGGTTATTCATCATTTGTCCACAAGAATGGGTTGGTGGTGGTCATGTTTTCTTACCTCTTTACTTTCTTCCAGGCTTTAATATTGCCATGTTCGCCTTGCTTGGTAATTCTTTGTGCTGATTTGGACAAAAGTACCCAAAGCACAAAAGCTCCATAATGGACAGCAATTCTGCAATGTTTTTCTAGTATTTTCTCCTAGAGTGATGCCACCAGAAATCTCACTTGCAGGTTTTGTAATGTTGTTGAGGCATGATCTACAGGAATTTTGAATACTTGGTATCCTGTTTTTGTTGGAAATTACAACCTTCTTCAAGCCTTCTCTAGATTCTACTCTAAAGGGTTTTTGGCTCTTCTCTGAAAAGTCATACTTCTCTAAAAGGTTATGATCTCCAAAAGGTGTTTTTCCAAAAGGTTATAAATGACATTTTCCAAAGGTTTTCTGATCCAACAAAAATTCAATAGCTTAAGTCTGAACTATTTCTGGGACAATGAAAGTGTCAGAACAGAACTGTGTGCAACTTGTAGACAAACTAGGTGAGCAAACAATGTATTTTTCCCCCAAGAGGCACTTGATAATATGACTAAGGTTTTAATCTAAAGCAGTGGTTCCCAACCTGCAGTCCATGGGCCACTTGTGGTCTACAAAACTAAAATATGGTCTGCGGCCTCACTGTTACTACACCATTGCAACAAGAGTGACTGTTCTCATGAAACCCTTTCATACTGCCAAGGCTTATTAAATATGGTTTTCTGTGGGCGAGCAGATAGTGACTACTAGATGGCATATGTTCTGTATCTAAAACTAGAGCTGATGTGGTCCATCCAATTAAATTTTCTGAATCAGTACCCAAAATAACCAAACCAAATCTAAAGTTGACCAAAAACTGATTTATAACCCTTTTGGTACTAATGTTGTAGAGTGGACCCTGGGCAAAGTGGTCCCTGGTCAAGTGGTCTCTGGTCAAAAAAAGTTTGGGAACCACTGTTCTAAAGTGATAAAGAAAAAAATGCTCCAAATATATTTGGAATAAAAAATGAAAAAAAGAAACATTAGCAGAACTATTGCCGGAATTTAAGGAATCTAGTGTCATGTCTTGTTTCTTTGCTTCGTACTACAATTTCCCTATATCTGCCTAGTCTGTCAAATTCCTGCTCTTTGCACTTTCTGCTCTAATTTTTTAGTAATGCTTTCAAAACTCCTCTAACTTCTTAACTGTCAGGCTTATTTTTGAAAAAACAGCGGAAAACTTTATCAGAGTCACAAATTTGAGTTGTTATTGATGGAATCATGAGAGTATGTTTCTTGCATCCTGTTGTGACACATTAATTAACATATTCCTTAGGTATTCACCTGGTTATCAAAGTATGGCCTTTTCCTCATACTCATCATGGGATAAAATTTAGTATAACAGTGGTAGTGGAGGGTTATATTTGTTGTAAACATGCAGGTTTGGCAAGACAAATTAAGAAACAATTGCACAAGAGCTATTATAAGCTTTTAGGACAGTGAAGTCACTTCAAGGCCTTTGAATTTAGGGGAAAATATAATTGTTTGTCTATACCTTTCCATGAAATCCAACATTGTTTAAGTATGCACATGCACAGTTGCAGACACTCATCAACTTTGACTGAATATTTAGATACACAAAACCAAGGATAAGATGTTTTTTGGCATAGGGACAATGCCAAATTCACACTTTTGGCATAGGGACAATGCCAAATTCACAGTTTTTTGGCCAAATTCACACTTTTTTCTTCAGTGAATCTCAGTGGATGTAGGTTTTGCCGAAATGAATTTCTCGTGGACTCTCATTTGGAGATGAGTTCTTGAGGTACTGGATTAAAAAGCAGCAAACAAGATATTCAATGGGTAAAGATAAATCAAAGCATAATTCAGTTTCAGCTGATAACGTTGTGGACTTGTCAGACCAAATGTGATGCCCCTTTTACTCAATATTGTTTTAAAATCCCAGCTTAGCTGCATTCTCCAGTTCTTGTTACTCAGGGAATTAGGCTTTTAAAAACAGTGACTCTTGGAAATCAGAAATGGTTAATTGTGTTGTATAAATGCTAGTAATTTCAGATGTATTTTTGGAAGGTTCCCAAGATTTTGTGGGTTGTTTTTGTCCACAACTTTTGCATGACTTAGTTCTTTGCAGTTTCCCTGCATCTCCTCAGCTAGCCTTCACTCATATCACTGCCCTTGAAGAAAGATCCAGCTGCTTGTTCTGTGTAGGAGAAAAAGTGAGAAGCAACATCATGATCATCAGCCTCGTGCAACAGCATTTGGGAGTTAATTTTGAATAAATTATGCTTAAACAGTTTCACAACACTTAGCATTCATTATAGTTTATGGTTTTTGTTTGACTCCTGATATGTTTTACTATTTATGCATTAAAAATACACTGAGTGTGCTATAAGATTGGAAGTTGAGGAAAGTATGATGCATCTAGAATGATTCAACCAATCTTTTCTGTTACAGTTTCATTTATCCGCTCATTACACAACTGCCTTGGGCTTTGAGGTGGAAGCAAGAAGAAATATTCCCTCCAACTTCCCCTCAAAGCCCTAGGCTGTTGTGTGCAGATTCACATAACAGCCTTGGGCTGGGGGGGGGGGGGGGGAGCGAGGGGGGGAGGAAGCAAGAGGAATTGCCACTGCCATTGCTAACTCCTAAAATTGTTGCGTGCACATTCACATAATGGCCTCAGGCTTGGTGGTGCGTTGGAAGCAGAAGGAATTCTCCTGTGTGATAAGGCAGAGCAAGGACTCAATTGCTGGGGTGAATGGGGTGGGGGAGGCCATTCTTAATTCTCCTAGGCTAGGAAGCAGAGCAACTTCAGTTACTCTTCCTTCTTTGGGTCAGGAGGTGAGTAAAACTTTTTTTTTCACTGTGGAGCATATACAGGGGTCATACTGTATATAATAAAGAGACCTAGACTTTATTTTTAAGAGTAATTTGCAGTTTAAAAAGTTTTCATTTTGAAAGCAAAGTGATATGGATTAGTTTGACTATAGCAACTTGACCAATTCTTTCAGAATAGTGACTAAATTATGGTCACATTTCCAGAGTACTTTTGGAGATATCTGTGCTTCTACTGTTTATATTGCTTAATACAACAATTGTACTGAATGTTGGCTTAGTGCACATTTGTTTGTACCGTGCAATGGTGTATTTATTTATTTATTTATTTATTTATCATGTCAGGAGCAAATCAAAGAGTTGTATTGCATTAAAAAAACAGTTTGCAAAGTTGGCATCCTATTAAATGTCTTTTGACCAGTAGCTGGCCACTTGAGTGCCTCTGGTGTTGCTATAAGAAAGTCCTCCATTGTGCATCTGGCAGGGTTCAAATTGAATTGTAGAAGGTGATCTGTGGTTTGCTCTTCTCCACACTCTCATATTGTGGATTCCACTTTGTAGCCCCATTTCTTAAGGTTGGCTCTGCATTTCGTGGTGCCAGAGTGCAGTCTGTTCAGCGCCTTCCAAGTTGCCCAATTTTCTGTGTGCCCAGGAGGTAGTCTCTCATTTGGTATCAGCCATTGATTGAGGTTCTGGGTTTTAGCCTGCCACTTTTGGACTCTTGCTTGCTGATGTGTTCCAGCGAGTGTCTCTGTTGATTTAAGTCGTTGGCATGCTGGCTGATATCCAAACAGGGATGGGCCAGAGATATCACTGCCTTGGTCCTTTCACTATTGGTTGCTACTTCTCGGCGGATGTCAGGTGGTGGTGTACCAGGTAAACAGTGTAATTTCTCCAGTGGTGTAGGGTGCAGACACTCCGTGATAATGCGGTGTTACAAGACAGTGACATTTTCAGTGGTTGATACCAACATCCACTGTTTTAACATGGTGAGATGTGTTCTACACTGGGCATGCATACTCAGCAGCAGAGTAGCAAAGTTCAAGGTCAGATGTCTCTGGTTGTGATCCCCAGGTTATGCCAGTCAGCTTTCGTATGATATTGTTTCCAGTGCCCATTTTTTGCTGGATATTTAGGCAGCACTTCTCATAGGTCAGAGAACAGTCCAGGGTAACTCCCAGATATTTGGGTGTGCTGCAGTGCTTCAGTGCAATGGCTGATTCTCTCATTCCAGAAGCAACCAGAAGCAAATTGCAGTGGTGTTACAAGACAGTGACATTTTCAGTGGTTGATACCAATTCATTTATCTTTGGATTTCTTTCTTTCTGAAACAGGTACGGAATGACCTCACTGGTGTCCTATATGGTGAAGAAATTGAAATCTCAGACACGGAGAGTTTTTCTAATGATCCATGCACAAGTGTCAAAAAGCTCAAGGTCAGTATAACTGCTTAAGCAGTTTAAGAAACGAACTGGGCAGTGGGAAAGAAAATCTTCTATGGCTGTGAAATCATAGTGAAAATGAGGATTTTAAATTAATATCACAATAGCAATTAAGATATTATTATTAAATGTAGCAATAATACAGGATTAAATATTGGCAGCATTATAACATTGGAGGTATTATAAGTGGCTGCATCTCAGCAGACCAGCATTAGTAAAATAAATTATGAATCAAGGTAGAAAATTTGTATACATTCTAGAATATTTTCCCCATGATAATGCAATTTGACAAGAGTACTGCATTTTCTTAAATTAATTCAATAATTAAATATTCAAATTGAACATTTAGACTAGGACTTTTGAAATCAATTGGAATTCAGTCAGCTATGACTAAGAGTGTAATTAAATTGTGGAATGAGTGCAGTTCGACATTTTAACTGCCATGGATCAGTGTTATGGAATCGTGGGAGTTGTAGTTGCACATGGTCTTTAGCCTTCTCTGCTAAAGACCATGTCCAACTACATGGTATTTAGCAGAGGGCTGGTGTTTCTCCAAACTAAAACTCCTCTGGTTTCACAGCTTTGTGTCATGGCAGTTAAAGTGGAGTCAAACTGCATTCATTCTATTGTATAGAATCATAGAATCAAAGAGTTGGAAGAGACCTCATGGGCCATCCAGTCCAACCCCCTGCCAAGAAGCAGGAATATTGCATTCAAATCACCCCTGACAGATGGCCATCCAGCCTCTGTTTAAAAGCTTCCAAAGAAGGAGCCTCCACCACACTCCGGAGCAGAGAATTCCACTGCTGAACGGCTCTCACAGTCAGGAAGTTCTTCCTATAGACGCACCCTTTGTTAAATCCACTTATTTCAGCGGGTGTATTGTAAGTAGGACCACTTCTGACTTCAGCCATTAATCAGAGCCGCGTGTCAGTATTGGGCCACTGTTATTGGCTGTGGAAAGAAAACACCACTGGCAAATTGCACATATGTGACTAAGTAACTAAAATGAATACAGACTGAGTGTGTGGGACTGTGACCTTCCAATCCTCTAACATTGTCTTACATTTGTCTCATTGATCTAATTTCACAATGGGCATGTACCAGAAGTGTGTATGTATTTGAAGAAACCCAATAAACCCATGCTGGAATGAGTCCATATATGATGAAAGTCTCCATATGTATGAAAGCACTTTCCTTTTCCATAGCAAACATCTGTAAAGTCCAATTTTGCATAAGAAAGATAAATGCAGGTAATAAATTTGTGTATTCATATGTTAAGTTCTCTCTCACTCTCTCTCTTTGGCATTTCTAGCTTTACAGTTTTCACCCTTTTGCTTGCTTTGCTCACATGTCTGTCTTTATCTTTCTTTTTGTCATGTGCTGCTTGGATGCTGAACAGCCGATTATAATTTTCATGTTTATTACATTAGACCTCAAGGATTGTCCAAAAGTAGTAAGAGATAAAGGTTCCCTCATAAGAAGCAGCAGCTATTCCCGTTAACTGACACTTTATCCCTTCAGTGCAAATTCCTGCAGATAAAAAGTAGGGCATACAAATCTAAACACTAAATGCTATCTTGCTATCTTCTTATTTTCCCGGCTCCTAAGCAAAACTAGATATGTATGCATTAGGTGTAATACACAGTTTGAAAATCTGAGGAAATGCAAGTTCCCTAGTGAGTCAATGTAGTGAATTTTTAAAGTAATTTATTTCAGTGGTAGGAATTTAGTTCCTGATCTTTTTATTCTTTCTGGTGCTGATAAATTAAACCAGACCTTTAAAAAAAACTTTAGTGACTGAGTAAATTTTTCACTGTAAACTAAACTTTTAAATTACGAATGCCTCATTTCATTTCCATATCTGATTTTTCCCTGCAGAATTCAGAGCCACGGCATTATGGTGTCATTGTCCGCTTATTTTTGTTTTTTTCTACTCTGGTCTTTGCTGGTCTCTGGAGGTATGAAGAGTGGGTGGAATGAAAGTGTTGAAGATTTCTGCTAGAAAAACTCAAACAGGCCTCTCAGAGCAGAACAAACACCAATGCAATACATGTATAAACATTTTAATGAGTGCCAGTTAGCCCCTTGTATAATATATTCCACTCCTTCATTATGCATATGTATTCATTGAGTCTACTTTGTAATGGTTTTACAAATACCTTGTGTTTCAGTTAGTACAATCACCAAAGTATAAGTGCATCACAAAGTATGTGATTCCTTGGGTGTGTCCACACTACATGATTGTAGTGTTTGATACTCCTTTAACTACCATGGTTCTGTTCTATGGATTTCTGATCTGGGGAAGGACAAAGACCACTCAGGTAGAAAGCTCTAGTTGGCAAAATTAAGGAGCGCAGCAGAGAATTCTTGATACCTCATCAAATTGCAGAATCCCATAGGACAATCAAAGGCAAATAAAGTGGGCCCAAGCTTTTATAGCTGTTCACATTTGTGCTGAAATAGATTATTATGTTCTTTAAATAATGAAACTGAGTATATAAAAACTGCTCATAATCCAGGCTAGCCAATTTCACTATCTCAGTGACTAAAAAGACTACTGCAGACTAAATAGGACCTTCTTTCCCCCTTTCCCCTTGATTAAGTATATGCTGTAATCAAGTCATTTCTGGATGTGGGTTACTGCTCTGACAGCAAAATATGGGACAGAATCATAGAACTGTAGAGATGGAAGAAACCACAAGGATAGAACTGTAGAGATGGAAGAAACCACAATTTACAGTTACCCCATTGCACAATCAAATACTTCCCACCACTCTACAAAAATAATTTTTAAGTTCCAACCAAGGATATTGGTAGAAGTTAGATATCAGATGTTTTTCCCTAACAGATAATACGATTTAGGTTTTGGTCCTCAGTAGTGTTTTATCTCATTGTAATGGCTTTCTAGAAAACATATAATAATAATAATAATAATAATAATAATAATAATAATACACCAGACATCATGATTGTGGGAAAAAAGTTCGGATTATTGATGTTGCCATACCAGGTGACAGCCAAATTGATGAAAACAACAGGAAAAACTCAGACATTATCAAGACCTCAAAATCAAACAGCAACTTCTTGTACCATCAAGCCATTTCCAACCTATGGCAACCCTATCTTTGGGTTTTCTTGACAAGATTTGTTCAGAAGATGATAGAGTGTGGCTTGCCCATAGTCTCCCAGAGGTTTTCGTGGGAAATGGGAATCCAAACACTGATCTCCAAAGTCAGAGTCCAGAACTCAAACCATTACACCATGCTGGTTCCTGAAACTGTCATACTTTGGGACACGACTGACTAGAAAAGACAATAATTCTTGGTAAGGTTGAAAACAGCAGGAAAAGATAAAAACCACATTCCTGATGGATAGACTCAATCGCGGAAGCTGTAGCCCTGCATTTGCAAGACTTGAGCAGCGCTACTGATGATAGGGTGACTTGAAGGTCTCTCATTCATTGGTTGTCAAAAGTCAAAGTTGACATGAGGGTAGTCAACAATAAAAATGACAAAAGAATTTTCCCCATGATTATAATCTGTGGTGGGGTAAGGAGCCTCATAAAAAGGAGCACTGAAGTTATAAAGGATGTAACTTTACGGATGAAGTCCTTTGTGTCACATTAATAAACTGTTCTGCATAAAATAGACTAATCTCTGTCCAGCTCTCATCGAGATGAGAAGGTTTCCTCTGCAAAGTACAGTTTCAACTGCAGGTGAAATCTAATGAAATTTAGCACTTTTTCTTACTATGCAAAGTTTATTGAATAGTCTATTGACCGCATCAACATTAAAAACAAAAACAGAAACGTGGACAAACAGACAACAATCACCATCCCAAGACCCCCACAACAGCGAACCAACACACATTCAAACCTGATTAGGTTAAAAGATAACTAAAAATATCATCATTAAAATGTCAAGATAAAATTTCATACCACTTTTTCTTACTAAAAAATACTGCTTCTCGTAATATCATTCCAAGTACTACCAGGCCACCTAAAATATGAGTATGGCATGGAGAATGGTTTTAACCTAGATTTCAACTTGCACTATCCATCCTTACAGCTATTTAATTGACCCTGCTTTTTGAAAACAGAGACATTCCATTAAACAAATTCAACAATTCAGAATTCAGGATCATAAATATATACCATGCTTGACACCGCATAATTAGAGGAGAGGAAGGAGGCAATCGAGAAAGAACATGAGAGTGTGGTACTCTCTCAACACAACAACAAGGGCCCTTGTTATCTGCTGGGTTTTAGCTTTAGAAAATACACATACATCGTGGATACCAACATTCATGGATGCTCAAGTCCCATTGTATACAGTGGTGTAGTACAATGGCGTCTCTTGTACAAAATCATAAAAACAATATTTGTCTCTTGTTTTTAATATTTTTAATCAGTGGTTGTTTGGATCTGTGGATATGAAGAACCAGCTGTATTTTTTCTTCTCTTTCTCTCTCCTCCCCAGATAGAAAATAAAGCCTTGATTTGAATTAGCATATGCATTAGTACTGACTTTGGAAAAATTAATGACTTGAATTGGGATAAGCATCATCCCCTCTCTGATCCCTAGTGTTTTGTTTCTGAAAGAACTGAAGCTAATCTTAAAGGCCTGTTGCTAAGAATTGCCTTTGTGCTTCTAACACAATTTAAGATTATTTCTCAAGGGTCCTACATCAGTCTTCTCACTTCACTAATCTCTATTCTTGGCCTGGTATCTCAACTGGCTTAAATTTAAGATGTTGTGGTTTGGGTGAAAGTGTACTGTTGTGGGAAAGATATATACCATACATATGATCCTGAAGAAAAAGTTGGCACATCACGTTTCAGGGACTTGTCTTTATTTAAGGGAGAGTCTCTACATATTCCTTGGATCATCTCTGGTGTTACGCAACCTGCTTCAGGAATAATATTAAAGCTTGCACTTCTAGAAACTGATGTGAACATCTTGGAAAGGGGAAATTTCTGTTCATTTTTAAAGGAACTGTTTTTTCTAATAGAAATTTGGGTGACTGAAAAGAAAATTTATTAATTTCTTTGGCAACAACTCAGTGTTTAAAGAGAAGGTTTTCTGTATTGTCGAAGGCTTTCATTGCCGGAATCACTGGGTTGTTGTAGGTTTTTCAGGTTGTTTGGCCATGTTCTAGAAGCATTCTCTCCTGACGTTTCGCCTACATCTGTGGCAAGCAATCTCTGAGGATGCTTGCCACAGAAGCAGGTGAAACATCAGGAGCGAATGCTTCTAGAACATGGACATACAACCTGAAAAAACCTACAACAACAAAGAAAGTTTTCTGACTTGAACATACAAAATTCTGTACAAAATGAGAAAATGATAATACCTGTGCATAGTATAAATGGAGAGTGGGAATCATTTTGTTCATGGGAACTCCATTGCCCTCCCAACACTTTTAGTATTCTTTTTCTGCCAAAAATATCTTTTGACTGAACCTGCGCTCCAGAAGGTGTCAACTTTGTTAAACAACCTGATAAAAGCAAAAACCTCTTCCCTCTCCAATAGTTTCAAAAGTGGCCAGTAGTAATATGATTGTCAGTTTTGGTCACCAAGCAGTAGTCATGATGTGGCAGCTGAGGTCCTTTGGAGCTCTGAAGCCCTCCCCCTAACATCTGGTTTAGGCCTTCAGATTCCAGAGCGCATTTGTTTATTCTGTAGATACATATTCAAATCAAATCTGGGATGTATTTGCATCACATTGCTTGTAATTATAATATCCTATTGAAGAATTCAGTATTTTCAATGAGGAGTTAAATCCAGATATGCCATTGATGTAGAGATAAAGATATGTTGTTGGATTACCGTATATACTCGAGTATAAGCCATCCCAAGTATACGCTGAGGCACATAATTTTACCCCCCAAAAAAAGAAAACCTGGGAAAATGTATTGATTCGAATGAGTATAAGCCAAGGGTGGGAAATGCAGGAGCTACTGGTAAATTTAAAAAAAATAAAAAGAGGTATCAATAAACTTGAGGCATCAATAGGTTAAATGTTTTTTTTTAAATTTACATAAAACTGGGAGATAAGACTGTCCAACTCTGATTAAATCATTATTTTAACCTTCTTCAATGTAAATGTGCTTACGTATCCTTCTAATAATAATACAGTAAAATAATAATAGAGTAAAATAATGTAAATGTAATAATAATAATAATAATAATAATAAATAGAATAAAATAATAAATGTAATAAAATAATAACATAATAAAAGAATAAATAACTTTGACTTAAGTATAAGCCGAGGAGGCTTACAAAAAAGGGCTGAAAAACCCAGCTTATACTCAAATATATACAGTACTCCTTTTTCTATCCCAATAATATATGCTATTCCTTTTCTTACAAAATCTATGGTTTCCATTTTTATCCCCTCCCCCTCCCATACTGCGGGAATTCTTGTAAAGGACAGAATGTCTCCTACCTGTAACTCCCCCCCCCCCCCCAGTCTCCAATGGTTAACACTTTTGAAGATCGTAGAAGCTATAGCCTTTTATGATCCTTCTGCTTCCTTTGCAACATTAGAAGTGAGGAAGCCAAATGAGGAGGATTGTGGGGAGTTTAGCTTTCTATTGCTCAGTGATCCGTGCTTGTCTCTTTTTCCCACATGCAATGTTAGGATCATGTGGATGGGGATGATGAACAGGGATTATGGAGGCTGTGGCCTTTGAAAATCCTCTCTTGGTTACCCACCACTCATTCAACCCCTGTATAGAGGATGGGTGGGGAGAGGAGGTGGAGTGTGGAGTATATTTCTTAATGCCTGGGTTCTGATAGCTGGCTCCTGACAAGGCAGATGTCATTGTCTTGCACCCACTATTAGAAGAAAGCTCACAGTGTTCCTCACTAGGTTTCTCCTCTGCTCTCCTATCAGCCACTGGCTGTATTAGAAGGGCAGTTGATAGATTCAAGGCCTGCAGGCAAGTTTCACCTATCTGAGGACTAGGGAGAAAGAAAATGAGAAATGAGCTTAAGGTGATTCTCCTTGTCCAAATTTTCAGACACTCTAGAAGCTATTTTTTCACTTTTTTCATTAATGTATCACCTGTAGATGATACATTAATGGCATAGCTAAATCATGAAGGTTTCATATCTAAACCATGAAGGAATGTAACATTTACCTCTGTGGAGGTAATGTGCATACACTATTCAGCAATTTTCCCCATATCTTCAAAGTTTAGGCTGGGGTAGAAAAAAATATAGCAATCTCTAAGGTATTTTTGAGCCCCAAGGACTCCTCCCATGGTTCGTTTTTAATGCCCTCCAGTGGATTTGTTTGAATGAAATTCAACTATATTTCTTCCTTGATCTATTATAGATCCAGAAGAGGCATTCTTCCCTTAGAGCAAATGGTACAGATGTTTACTTCCTGATCTCTTCTTGTGGAAAAAAGATGGGGGGGGGGGGGGCTAAAACATCTTGGGGCAGCCAAGAAATGTTATGAAATAGCTCCCTCAACCCCTTGATGGTTTTGGGGGGCAAGACCTTCAAAGTTTTTTCAGGGAACCTCATGAAACTGAATGGCAACAGCTGTTTACTAGACGTGGTTAGGTCCAGTTGGAATCTTCATTATTCGGAATAAAGTTGGAAAAATTACCTTTTTGAAGCAATTTTGACGTTTTTAAGAAAACCCGGAAGCCCCTTTGCCCTTCCGAAGCTTTTTCGCCATTGTTGTTACGACTCATGAAGTGAGTTGGAAATGATTCATTGATTCAGCCCCCCCCCCCCCCCGCTTCTGGTCCCTGGCCTCTGCTCAAGCCAGAGAAGAGTTATAAAGGAAGAAGCATGAATTTGCTCCGCTTCTGTCTCAAGCCAGAAAAGCCAGCCAGTTTTAAACCCAGAGTAGGGAGTTATAAACAGGAAAAGCATGTATTTGTGAATTTCCTCTGCTTGCTTTTACCCCACTCCTGGAGTAAAACAACTACTTTCAAAGTAAAGACCACGCAATGAAACAGGAAATAACACTTTCAAACTATTAATGAAAGGATTCGGAAGTCTCGAAAGGCTGGAAAAGTTTTTAACTTTTTTTTTCTGTGAAAATCAGAATTGACTTTAGAATCAAACCATCGGCGCCCCTTACATCCAAAATGAGTTTTGAACCATTTTTTTTGTCAAACAAGCCTACTGTTTACACTTACACAGAAAATGAAAGAAAAATGCTTAAATGTGTTTACTAATATTTTCTGCTTTTAAGAGTGCAGTGCTTCACTCAGGCCTTGAGTTTCTTTTGGTCTGCAAGTATTTGTAGGCTCTCCTAATAAACCAAACCTCTATAATTCTTTCCCTCGGATGTCCTATTATCATATTTTTCTCAAGAGATATAAAAAAAACTTGTGTGTTTTCTGAGGTATGCACATGTATGTGCTCTTTCAACTTTGCCAATGACTTGAACACAGATTTGTCCCCTAAGGCACTCCAGAACTGTTTCTCAAAGGAATTTTATCCAAAAGCATATGGATATTAAAATGCATGCCATGATCACTCTTCTAGTTCTAAATGACTTCTAAGGGCCCTTCCAGACAGTCCCTGTACCCCAGGATTAAATCCCAGGTTTTCTGCTTTAAACTGGATTATATGCATCTGCATTGCCAGATAATCTGGGATAAACAGAAAACCTAGGATCGGATTTTGGGATATAGGGCCTGTCTGGAAGGGCCCTTAGGCCCCTTCCACACAGCTGAATAAAATCCCACATCGTCTTTGAACTGGAATATATAGCCCTGTGGACTCGAATAACCCTGTTCATAGAAGATATTGTGGGATTTTCTGTCTTGATATTCTGGGTCATATGGTTGGGTGGAAGTGTCCTGAGTAATATGAAGGTAACCTACATGCATTAATCAAATTAATACTCCTATGCTCCCCTTAGACTCAGTGGCATCACTAGCGGGGTGTCAACTGTGTGAACAGGAATGCGTAACGTCAGAAGAAGTGGCATCCACATGACTGCTTATAAATTATTTTAAGAACCTTTTGAGCCTTTTCAAAGAGCATGTGTAAAATATAGTGCCATATAATAAAATTTGCAACAAAGATATATGTTATGCCCTTGGTTTATAATATTTGTTTTGAAACAAGGTTATTCTAAGAAAGTTCTGATTTAATTAAGATCTTTTCCTTTTTTCGGCAGGGTAATGATGTCCGAATTATCGTTGGGCAATTCAATGAAGAAATGGCAGCAAAAGTATTCTGCTGTGTAAGTACAAAAAGAAAGAAGCAAAATGAGAGAGTGGAGAAATAAAGATAAATTTAAATGCTGTTAAACCATTAATTGTTCATTTAACGTGTTAGTAAATAATAGCAAATTAGGGAAACATGAGCAGAATACTGATCCTGTGGCTTAAACTAAGTATAAAGTACAAAAGCCATTATACTGATTGCACTGAATTGAGTAAATTATATTTTGGTTTTTTTTCTTTAAATGATCCAGAACTGGGAAAAAATTATATTTTTGAAACTTAATTTCAACACCAGTTATGTTTCTTGGATTTGTAGATGAGAAAAAAAATTCCAGAGTGTGAAGTGATCCAGTGGTAGATTGATATCTGTTTATTAGAATCAACTTGAAAAGTGTAGGAAAAAACCTTAAAATTGAATGCTTTGGTAATGAAGGTGGAATGAAATGGAAAGAGTGGGGATAGATTTTTATACCCCACCCCAAAAGCAGTTCAATGGTCTCCTCTCCTGCCACGGTTTTCTTTAAAACTAACCACATCTACGTGCTAAGTGAAATAACTGGGTGAAGAAACCTCATATAAGTACACAAAAACATTTTAAAAATTGAGATGATTTGAAGGCATCTTGAAAAATACATGGGATAATTATTTTTCAACAGTTTCCATCTTGTGATGATTTTTGTTTTACTGGTGAAACGTAAATCTAACACCCATCAGTTCTAATTAGCTGCAATCAGCAGGTTTAGTGGGTACATCTTTTAATGAGATTGTGTGTCTCTTTAGAGAATAAATGGAATGAACAAAAGAGTCATCTGAATAAATTACTGAATACTTTTATCATAAAGTGAGTGTCAAATAGTAGCTGTAAAATGTTTAATTTGGGCTTTTCTCTTTTTTTATTTGAATAGATCTGCTTTTTGCTCATCTGTTCTGCAAATCTTTCTTTTACATGGAAGCTTAATAGAACTTTGTTTCCACCCAAGCACAGGGTTGAACAAAAGTGACGCAAATTGAGGTGTCATAGTGGAGAAAACCAAGAGTATTAATTAGCTTGGTTGATCTGCATGTTTGTGCCTCTGTTTGTAGTCCATTATTATTATTATTACTAGCAGTCCCCTGCCATGCGTTGCTGTGGCCCAGTCTGGTGATATGGAAAATAAAGTAAATAGAAAGTGCTGGTTTCTAATATATGTAATGTCTTTATGCTTGTGGGTAAACAGTATTTCTTGATGTTTCTTTGTCAGTGTTGATGTGGAGAGTGTCTGGTTTGCCTACTTGGGAACATGCAACATATAATTGTCCTTCTTTAGGGGTCCCTTTCAAATCTATAATACTTTATCTGTGTGTGTGTGAATCACAACTATCTATCTATATCTATGGCTGGATGGCTCTCTGTCAGGAAGGCTTTGATTACATTTTCTTGCCCTGGTGAAGGGAGTTGGACTGGATGGCCTTAAGTATTTTCTGTTGTTCATGGGGGTTCTGTGTGGGAAGTTTGCCCTGATTCTGTCATTCGTGGTGTTCATTCAGTCTTTGATTGTAGGTGAACTATAAATCCCAGTAACTACAACTCCCAAGTGCCAAGGTCTATTTCCCCCAAACTCCATCTGTGTTCATATTTGGGCATATGGAATATTCGTTCAAAGTTTGGCCCAGATCCATCATTATTTGAGTCCACGGGACTCTCTGGACATAGGTGAACTACAACTCCCAAACTCAAGGTCAATGCCCACCAAACGCTGGTAGTATTTTCTGTTGGTCATGGGGGGCCTGTGTGCCAAGTTTAGTTCAATTCCATCATTGGTGGAGTTCAGAATTCTCTTTGATTGTAGGTGAACTGTAAATCCCAAGAACTACAACTCCCAAATGACAAAATCATATTTTTTTTTTGAGTGATGGTCACTCCTTGTGTAGTGAGATGTTTTGTTGCCAAATTTGGTGTGATTTCGTTCATTGGTTCTTTTATTTTTAAGGTACTCATTATGCACAGAGCATTTTTTATATATATAGATTATTATTATTATTATTATTATTATTATTATTATTATTGCCTCTGAGACAAGAGGAGGAGGAGGAGGAATAATCCAGCATCAAACAAACAGCTCTGTTTTTTTGTTATTTCTTCAATTTACCTTGCCTTGGAGAAAGAAGGAAGGAGGAGGGAAGATTCACCCTCCCTTTCTTCTTTCTCCAAAGGCAAGGCAGTTTCCAAAAACCTGAAATGGAGTTCTTTGGAGGAAGGAGAGAAAATCCGAGCTCCAGAGACCTCAATTTCATCATTTTTAAATTGCCTTAAGACCATGAAGGAAGGGAAGAAGGAAGGAAGGAAGGAAGGAAGGAAGGAAGGAAGGAAGGAAGGAAGGAAGGAAGGAAGGAAGGAAGGAAGGATCAGCCCCAAATGACTCTGAAAATAGTCTGTGAGGAACACAAAAATACCAATTTTGCCACCCCAGAAATGGGGGTGCAACTATTACATAGGGGAAACTATTATGCAGTAGTATCTTAGCCTGAAACCTTTCTCCACCCATCATCCATGTGCTATCATCAGTGTAGCGTCATTGCTGCAGGGCTCTTGCACAAACATCCTTCCACTAGAAAACCATTTAATCCAATATCATCCTGATAGGAACAGAATACAGACATGCCTCTACCCTCACTAAGTTTTATGCTTGTGTGGGAAACAGCTTGGAAGTCTTGACACTCCGTTTTAGGCACCCTAATTGAAGAAAGGTGGAATATAAGTGTACTAACCTTTCAGGAAGTGAACACCTCTGTTTATGTTGGAAGCAGTTGGAGTGCTGCAGGCATGAGGAAGAGCAAGCACAGTTAGAAATAAATGGCCAGTGTGTTAGAGCACACTGGGTGAGATTTTATGAGGAACACACTCCAATACTCTTCATGTGAAAAAGGGAAGGAGAAATGCAAAACTGCTAACTTCTTTGTTCTTTTTCTAATATACCAATATTATTATTTTCCCCTTTTAGCTAATTTATAGCAGCTGTGGTCTAATGTTTGCCTCTACATCAGGCCTATCAATGTGTAGATTGTGTTTGTATTCAGTGGACGGTACC
This sequence comes from Anolis sagrei, assembly GCF_037176765.1. NCBI lineage: Eukaryota > Metazoa > Chordata > Lepidosauria > Squamata > Anolidae > Anolis > Anolis sagrei. The sequence continues at coordinate 104,657,432 of NC_090024.1, forward strand.
TTGTATATTTTATTATGTGAATAATAAAAGATATGAGCTGTCATAATTAAAATGAGTTTTTCCTTTTATATTTCCTTTTCAGATACAACTGTTTTTTTTAGATTGAAAGAATGAGTGCTTAACGTATGTAAGATCACTAAACCTGAACATAATAATTTTGAATGGCTAGTTTGTACCAATAATATTATCTCTTTCTTTCCATTGTAGGCGTTTAATGCACAGATGTATGGCCCTAAGTACCAGTGGATCATTCCTGGGTGGTATCAGACCTTCTGGTGGGAAAAAGCTATTCCAAAGCTTAATTCATCTAACTGTCACACTACAAATATTCTTAGTGCCATGGAAGGCTACATTGGAGTGGATTTTGAACCTCTAAGCTCCAAACAGATAAAGACCATTTCAGGAAGGGTAAGTTAATTTAATGTCTACCCCCTTTTTAAAAATTAAGCCTAAGATTATTTTGCATGTATCAACTGTATCATTCATAGAATCATAGAGTTGGAAGAGACCTCTTGGGCCATCCAGTCCAACCCCAGCCAAGAAGCAGGACAATCGCATTCAAAGCACCTCTGATAGATGGCCATCCAGCCTCTGTTTAAAAACCTCCAAACAAGGATCCTCCACCACACTCCGGGGCAGAGAGTTCCACTGCTGAACAGCTCTCACATTTAGGAAGTTCTTCCTACTGTTCAGGTGGAATCTCCTTTACTGTAGTTTGAAGGCATTGTTCCACATCCTAGTCTCCCTATGACTTCCTCTCACATATTTATGCATGGCCCCCAACATGTCTCAGCCTTCTCTTCTGCAGGCTAAACATGCCCAGTTCTTTAAGCTGCTTCTCATAGGGCTTATTCTCCAGACCCTTGATCATTTTGGTCTCTCTCCTCTTGACACATTCCAACCTGTCAACATTTCCCATTGATCTCCTATCAGAGTAAATTAGTAGCCTTATGTTATTAAGATGTCAGTATCAAAACATCTCCAAGATCATCTGGAGAGGCCCTGCTCTTGGTCCTACCACCTTCTCAGGCGCGACTGGCGGGACAAGAGATAGGGCCTTTTTAGTGGCGGTATTAGATTAGCCCTTTCCTTCCTGATTTTCAGAAAAAAGGTGAAAATGTGGCTTTGTGACCAAGTCTTCAGCAACTAACACAGTGCAATAGATGACTTGGATTTTTTCATATTCTGTGTTTACCCTAATGTATATTTTGTTCTTGTTTGCATTTTATATGATTTTATTATTTGTTGTATGTATTTTCGTTTGCTTTATTGTAATTGTTGGGCTTGGCCTTATGTTAGCTGCCCCGAGTCCCCTTGGGGAGATGGTGGCGGAGTATAAATAAAGATGATAATGATGATTATTATAATGAATGTGTAACAATCATTGGAATGGCCCGACTTTGATCGTGGATAACGTGATTTTATAGCTGTGAGTGGTATTGTTTATGTTTGCTTTTAACCTCATTTACATTTTAACTAAATGTTATTTAATTGTTGAATTGTTTAAGGCATTGAATTTTGCCTCTGCTGTAAGCTGCCTTGAGTCCCCTTCAGGGTTGAGATGGATGGGATATAAATATAGTAAACAACAACAACAAAAGTCAGGGCTAAAGATAGAACCTGACTCCCCAAATGTGGGTATCAGACATTCAAAATGTTCATACTGTCACTACATTAAAATGGAAAAACATTCATTCAGGTGAAAAACCACACAATTTTCAGATAGAAGGCTTATATTTATTGGTACTGAATATTTAAATAAGTCCTAAGAAGGTTAACGTCAAAAATATACATTTAAAAAGTTGCTACTCTCAAAAAGTACAATTTCTCCATTCTTGTCCAGATGCATCCAATTTCCCAAGTCTTGACCTCTAAGAAAGTAGCTCACTAGTTTTCAGTTGGAAGCTGCCCATGTTGATTGGCTTTGGCTTTTCACATCACACACCTCTTTGCCTCTCCAGCAGAGTTTAGAAAGAGCTTACAAACAAGGAAACAACTTTTCATTGTTTCTGTGTTTCAGGATGTATTTAAAAGAGATGCCTTCCTAAAACAGGAATGGAAGAGAAATGGGCAAAGTAATTTGCTGGAGGCATTGGTGAAAATTGCAGGAATCTGGGGTCATCCAGTGGAGAAAAGCAAAAAACAAAAAACAAAAACATGCTGACTTGTGTTTTTAGCTAATTTGTTAAAGGCATTGTATGTATGTACCCAAAGGGCAGGACCTTTTTTTATTAGATCATTTTCTGTTAGTGAACATGAACAATTTTTGAGCTCCATTTAGCAAATGAATTTCACCATGGTAACAATGCCCTAAACAACATAATTAAGATCCTACTTATTCTACATTTAAATGTAACCAATATTATTCAGAATCCCAGTTGTGTGCCATTCCTGCAGTTGGTGTGCGACATTACCCACTGTTATAGATATGAGGTGAGAAGGTGACATTTAAAACTAATGAATACCACTTCTGCATGGGGTTTTCAGGAATGAAATGCTAGGAAATTGGTACTGAAAAGCTGATTCTCCCCCAAAAGCTCTATGTCCAGCTTTAGGAGAGCCCTATTTCCAATAATTCCTCTATTCACCCAAGCAAGCTCTGGAACACTCAAACATCAGGGCAATTTCTGACATGAAACAATCAGGGCTAGCTAACACCTTCCAACAAAGGATTCCATCAGGCAGGAATCAGCCAGACTTTGAAGCTGCAATGCAATTCAGTGCTAATCAAGCTGGCCAATTGGAACATTCACACTTGCTTCAAGCAGTTCTTTCTTCCACCCTGGACATTCCACAGATATATACATTGCTTGCCTAGTTTCCAACAAACCCCTCAACCTCTGAGGATGCCTGCCATAGATGTGGGTGAAAGGTCAGGAATGCTTCTGGAACATGCCACACAGCCCAGAAAACTCACAGCAACCTATTATTATTATTATTATTATTATTATTATTATTATTATTATTAACACAACAAGATGAGTCCACAGCTGGCTGTTGAATTAGATCACACATCGGACACTTCCCAAGTGTTTAGTACTGTGTGATGTATTGGCGAATAATGCATGCAGATCCCATTAAGGTGGCCTTTTGCAGCTGGCAGATGGTAATTTTGTGCCGATTATGTTTAATTGCGGGCCAAGGTCTTTATGCACTGCACCCAGTGTGCCGATCACCACTGGGACCATCTTTACTGGTTTGTGCCAGAGTCTTTGCAGTTCGATTTTTAAATCCTCATATCTTGTCAGCTTTTTCAGTTGTTTCTCTGCAATCCTGCTGTCACCTTCGATCCATACTTTGTTTTTGAGGTCAGGAGTATTATGCCCCAAAACTCTGTCTGTCTGAATCCAGAAGTTTGGCATGTTCATTCCCTGTAACTTTTTCTGGCTTGTGATCCCACCAGTTCTTTGCTGCAGGCAGATGGTATTTGTGGCACAAGTTCCAATGAATCATCTGAGCAACGGTGTTGTGCCTCTGCTTGTAGTTTGTCTGCACGATCTTCTTGCAGCAGCTGAGGATGTGATCTATTGTTTCATCTGCTTCCTTGCAGAGTCTGCATTTGGGATCTGTTGTCGACTTTTAAATTCTGGCTTTGTGGCATTGGTTCTAATGGCTTATTATTATTATTATTATTATTATTATTATTATTATTACATTTATATCCCACTTTATCTCTTCCAAAGGAGATTCAAAGCAGCATGGCAGGGGGGCAGACTGAATGGCTCTTGTGGTCTCTTTCAACTCTGGTTCTGTGTTTTTGACCTTTGGATTCTCTTGTCTAAAGCTGATGTGAAGTATCCTAAGGGATATCCTTCTCGCTTTGTAGTCCTGCATGCAAGGAAGGTTTAAGCGAGAAATTCCCTTTTTATAACCGTATAACCCAGTACTCAAGTATGAAAATGAAGAATTTGCATTTGAGATATTTCCTTTTTTCCTGCCTGAGTCACCAAAATGTAGCTGACATGCTGTCACAGCAGTCCATGGAGCTGGTATTCTGGTAGAGGTGATGTTTCCAAAGGAGAGAAGGTTTTGCCTCTGTCAGTGCCTCCTGTCAAAAATCAACAGATCAATAATGGTGTATCTGCCAGCTTACCGCACAGCTGAGTGCTAAAATGTAGTAGAGGAGCTGTCACAGAAACATAATGTCAACACCAAGGGGCAGGGCATGTTGTACTCATGGAAATGGCAACCTTTCCTTACATTATCCTGTATAATGCTGCTCGGTACAAATGGCTATCATAAGCAGCTGTTTGTATAACTCTCTCAGAAGATGAACCAGCTCGGAGAGCATTTGCTTGAAGTAAGAAGCTATGTTGAAAAAATATATAGAATAATAGAGCTGGAATAAACCACAAGGGTCATTTAGTCCAACTCCCTGCCATGAGGAAAAAGCACAAAATACCCATCCAGCCTCTGTTTAAAAGTCTCCAAGGAGGGTACTTCCACCAGACTCTGAGGCAGAGAGTTCCACTGTTGAACAGTTCTTACAGTAGGGAATTCTTACCATAATAATAATAATAACAACAACAACAACAACAACAACAACAATCATCTTTATTTAATACCCCGCCACCATCTCCCCTTGAGGCCAAGCCCAATAAGATATTACAATAAAACAAAAACAAAACACAATAACAACACAGTAAAATACATATAACATATGAGTACAAAAAATGATAAAACAACATCTTACACAATAAAAGAACAATGAGCAGGCCGCATGTGCAAGATAAAAAACTAAAATACTAAAAATATTAAAGATCAGGATGAGATAGGGATGGAGCAGATTGTTTGTGAGGGAGAAACTCATAAAGGAATGGGATCGTAAAAATAGATCTTCATACAGGTGGGGAAATATACTCTGGGGACAAAAAACCATTGAGGGGGAGCAACTGTGTATGATACTATGGCTACTCTCCAAAAGTGCATCGGAAAAGCCAGGTTTTGAGATCCCTCTTGAAAGTTTCTAAGGTGGGAGCCTTCCTAATCTCACCGGGCAATGAGTTTCAGAGTCGGGGAGCCACAGAGGAGAAGGCTCTCTCCCTTGTGCTTACAAGACGAGCCTGTGATAATGGCAAGGATGAAAGGAGAGCCTCCCCCGAGGATCTAAGAGCTCGGGCTGGTTCATGGAGAGAGATCTGGTCACAAAGGTCCAAATCCGGTCTTAATCTTCAGGTGGAATCTCCTTTCCTGTAATTTGAACACATGGCTCTGGATCCTAGTCTTCAAAGCAGCAGAGAACAAACATGCTCTCTGTTCATTATGACATCCAATCACATATTTATACATGGCTATCATATCTCCTCTCAGCCTTCTCTTCTGCAGGCTAAACGTACTCAGCTCTTTAAGATGGTACTCATAGGGATTCATGATCTCCAGACCTTTGGTCATTTTAGTCTCCCTTCTCTGGACACCTCACAGATTGTCAATAAATTGTGGTGCCCAGAATTAGATCCAGTGTTATTCCAGGGCAGAACAGCAGAACAGAGGGGCACCATGACTTCCTTCGATCTAAACGAGGGGTCTTCAAACTTTTTAAACAGAGGGCCAGGTCACAGTCCCTCAAATTTTTGGAGGGCCGGATTATAATTTGAAAAAAAAATGAATGAATTCCTATGCATACTGCACATATATTATTTGTAGTGCAAAAAAAGCACTTAAAAACAATACAATAATTAAAATTAAGAACAATTTTAACAAATATAAACCTATTAGTATTTCAATGAGAAATGTGGGGCTGCTTTTGGCTGATGAGATAGGATCGTTGTTGTTGTGTGCTTTCAAGTTATTTCAGACTTAGGTTGACCCTGAGCGAGGGCCGGGTAAATGATCTTGGAAGGCCACATTAGCCTCCCGGGCCTTAGTTTGAGGACCCCTGATCTAGACACTATACTCCTTTTGGTGCAGCCCAAAATCCCATTGGCTTTTTTAGCAGCTGCATCTGTTGGCTCATGTTTGACTTGTTGTCCACAAAGACTCCCAAGATACTTTCACATGCATTGTTGTTGAGCCAGGCATCACCCATCCTGTATTTTGTGTATTTTGTTTTTTCTGCCCAAGTATAGTCCTTGTTGTCCCTGTTGAAATTAATTTTGTTAGTTTTGGTTCAGCTCTAATCTGTTAAGGTTGTTTTGAATATGTATTTTGACTGTATATGAATGGCCCACCTATGTAAGAATGCTGATCAATTTCTGAGAGATGATGAGCTTTTCCTCAGACAAATGTATCATAGCATAAGAAGCTCAGTAATGTAGGAAGAAAAAAATATTGTACATTCTTCTGTGCACAGTAGAAATGAATCTAGTTGTATTTTTGTGCACATGAGTGTGTGTGTTGCAATTTGTTTTGGGTTGTTTTCTTTCTCCCAGAAAATGTTTACAAACACCCAATGCAAATCCACAATTTCTGTGACGCTTCCAGCACGACTCTATAATTCCGATACCCTTGTGTAACTAAACATAAATGTGACTAACCAAAATGCATAACCAAAATATGCAAAAATGATCCTTGATGCTATTACATATTTTCTCCCCTGAATCAAATAATAGATGCTAAATACTTTGGGGTGGGCAGGTCTCCTTCCTTACACCATGTAAAGTGCCATGATATTGAAGGGTCTGTAACAAGTCATAATATGAAGCACTTATTGTTATTTTTCTAGAGCTGTACATGATTCAAGAGGCATCACTGATTTTGACGTCAGTATCCAATTGTGATGGTTAGAGATACAGATTTTTAGTGTGCTTCCCAGTTAATCTGTTTTGTATCCCTTCCCTACAGACCCCACAGCAATATGAAAAGGAGTATGATCAAAGGCGTGGGAATGTTGAGCCAAGTAAGTTCCATGGCTTTGCTTACGATGGAATATGGGTAATTGCCAAAACACTGCAGCAAGCAATGAAGATTCTCAATGCCACCAACAAAAACCAAAGAATTGAGGACTTTAACTATACCAACAAAGACCTTGGGAAAATCTTTCTGGATGCAATGAATCAAACTAGCTTCTTTGGTGTAACGGTAAGCCTGTCTCAATTATTTTTAACTGAATTCTGTAGTTGTATCTTTTCTGGGAAATATTTCAGCTGTTGGCTAGTAGAAGGAAAACAACATATGTGGGGGAAAGTTCTGCTCGCTATCGTTCAGAAAAGAATGAATTGTTTGGTATATGAGGCTGAATGGAATATCTATTACTTTGCTGATTCTTAGTTCAGCAGGCTTGCAGGAGACATCTGGTCCTGGTTGAGATGATCAGGGTAGCTGGGGAGCAGCAGAAGTGTTCGATTTCTCTGAGACTTTCAGAAAAGAGTCATGGGAGAAATGGGGATTCAGATTTGCACTTCTGAATGCAGAACCACCAAGTTGCTTTTCTTTCTGCACCCCAGGACCATTTTATATTTCATGATGTCTGTGTGCCTGAAAGATTTTAAACAAGATGCAAACGTACACTATAAAGTTCGCTCAACACTTGTTGGAGAAATTGATCATAGATTAGATCAGTGTTATTCAAGGTGGTATCTCCAGTCCACAATCAATTGGCTGCCATTCTCTAGTGAGTTTCCAGGAGAGAAAGAAACTGTTGTGGACAATGAGATCAAATACAGTGCTGCTCCATGGCACAGTAGGGAAAAATGGCAGTCTTCCAAATTAGATAGCGTGAGAAACATGGAACTAGATAGCAAACCCGGATTTGCAGTCTTCTAGTATGTGAAAAATTGAGCCATCTGAGAGGCTGCAGTCTTTACTGAGCCTTATTCAACCTTACAGCTAAGCCTCATAGCTCCTCATGCAAGGAAAGTTCAGGTCACTAACACTCTTTTGCCACTTAGCCATCTGTGCCTTCCCAAAGGGCTTTTGAGACAGTTTTAAAGGAAATGCTGTGTTAGTTTCCTGGTTTGTTTCTGCTTTCTGTTTGTTTGTGTTATGTTTTATTCGTTGCACTATTAAGAGTTCACTGGAAATCTTTGGCTTAAAATAGGGGTATAAATGTCTATCTTCATCATACATAAATACCGGTAATAACAATTAATCATTGGGGTGTAATTCTAAGTAGTAAACGATACCCAATCCCAACGATAAAATCTTGCATTATATGCTATGTGGCATAATAACAAGAACACACACTCCATATATATGGCAGGCCATAGTTGGTATATAGTGATTCATAACACAGTGATGATAGTTTGCACAGCAAAGATTTATGTGTAGTCAGGGTTCACATATTATCTGGTGATTTTCCTTCAGTGACAGATGTAGTCTAGGCCATAATATTTAGCACAACTTGTCTTTATTTGCACACAGAACACATCAGGCAATAATTCAGAATTTGAAGCTCATGTTTCCTTATTTTACATGTTTTATATGGTCCTCTCACAGAAAAACGCAGCATTTTTTCCTGTTCTGAAAAATGCTTAGGGAGCCCATAATGCAAATGTAATATTTTACTTACACATTTATCATACTATCCTATGCCACCAAGTGCTAAAGAGCTTAAATAATTGAGGAATGTCATGTACATATATCCGGCATTGCTCAGGTGTCATAGAGGCCTATGTCCCCTTACTTTCCCATCTTTCTCTTTCCTTTCTCTCATACTTTCTTCTCCTCCTCTCCCTCCCCTTTCTTTTCCCATATTTCTCTCTCTCTTTCCTCCCTTCTCCTTCACTTTCTGTCTACTCCAACTCTCTTTTTGTGTCTTTCTTTCCTTCCTTTCTCCCTTTCCCTTGTGCACATGTCATCTTTCTTTCCAAGTCACAATACAGGCGGACACTTCACCTAGCAACAGCCAAGCCAGTGTCATCACAGAAGGCCACTTCACCTAGCAACAGCACTTGTGATACAAACAGACATACTTTCACACACACACACAATTCCTTATAACTTAGAATTTATACTTCCTTTATAAATCCTTTGAAAACAAATCTGCTCATAGAATCTGGTTCTTGCTCTGATTCCTCCTGTTGTTTTTTTTTCCATTTCACTGAGTCTGGTAAATCTGAAAAATCAGAATAATGGTGGAATTATCTGAATGTCTTGTGAAGATGAAACAAATGGAAATAAATGAAACAATTAATAAATAAATGAAATAAACTGAAGTTGACTTACACAAACCTCACAGGAATAAATAGATGCTGTATAAGGGATTGTTTATCTTATAATGTAGACTCTGGGATATGCTTTGAACAACATAGAGAAAAAGAGAGAGAGCATTTTAACATGATAGCATGTTCAGACATTTAAGCAGCCTTAGGGAGGTTCTACACAGACACTATAATCCAGTTTGGACATCAATTTACACAAATGGTAATCTTTTTGCAGTGCTTACACAAAAACCCCAGGAACTGCTTCAAGAGTGGGGCAGTGACTACAGTATTCTCTGAATGCAAATCAGAAGTGTTTTTATTGTGTTTTAGTGGTTTTGTATGGTTTTTAAAAAATATTATATCCTAAATGTTTTAATTGTATTTTATGTCTGTTGGAGCATCAAATTGTAAACCACCTTGAGTCACCTTTGGGCTCAGAAAGGTGGTATACAAGTATAATAAATAAATAAATAAATAAATAAATAAATAAATAAATAATCCAGGAATTGTTTCCCTAACCAGTCTTCTGAGATGTACTGTTTTGCACATCCATGTCAATTCAGGATCCGCATTGGACCATGGCAGGGCACAGGAAAAGAGGACAAAGGGGTGGAAAGCAAGAGTTCCAATGGGAATGATAATGGTTTCCCTTTGGGGAAGTGATTATTTGCCTTCTGGCTAGCTCTTGTTTCAGTTTTTAAAAAAGTTTTTTAGCGCTATCAGTGTCCTAATAATTGTTCTCCATTTTCCTTTCCGTTTCGAGTTCTGCATAGGACATACTGGTCGGTTGCAGTGCATTTTCCGTCTTGTTTTGGACTTTCTGAGGAGTTTTTTTTAATCACGCTGTTTCAAGCTTAATGCATGCTACATTGGAGGTGTACATTTTGTGGAATACCTCCCCCCTCCCCCAAGCTGGCTTCAAACTGTCCTCAAACTGTCCTTCCTGGATGAGGATTTATCTGGCAAGAAAGATGAAGAGGACAGCCCAGGCAGCAGACTCTACACAGAACCAGAAGAAGTTGGTAGTCCTTCCTTAGAAGTGGAACTGGTGGCACCAGTGCATTTTGGCAGTGGATCAGTTTGAATTAGAGCTGATCATGCTATCTACTCTCCAGAGCATTTCCTAACTCCACTTAATGTGATTTACCCTAGACTAGGGACCAGAAGTCTCTTGTTGTCATCTGGATATCCAGGTTCAACTTCTGGTTCACTTTGGAGGTAAAGGTCTAGTAGATAAACTATAAAGCAATAGCAACAAAAGAGCATGACAGACTTTGATGAGCTTTAAAAAGGAAGCACTGAGATAATCACATCAGCTGTGATATTTATTTCTGAAAATCAGCAAAACCATCTCTTTGCTGCAAAACTACATATGTACTGTGTGCTTTTAAAAAAGTAAAGGTTTCCCCTTGACATTAAGTAATTTTTTCATTCAAACTAGGTTAAACAGCTCACAGAAAAGTTCTGTGTACAATTTTTCACAAAGATTTAGATATCCACTTGAAGATGCTTGGACTTTTGTAGTACAGTTAAATGCTCTAGTTGTGTTCAACTTTGGGAGGTGGTGCTCACCTCCATTTCATAGCCAAAGAGCTGGTGTTGTCCGTAAACACCTCCAAAGTCACGTGGCCGGCATGGAATGCTGTTACCTTCCCAATGAAGCGGTACAATTGATCTCTTCATATTTGCATGTTGTCAAACTGCTAGGTTGGCAGAAGCTGAGGCTAACAGTCGGATCTCACCCCACTCTCCAGATTCAAAATGCTGACCTTTCAGTCAGTAAATTCAGCAGCTCAGCGGTTTAACCCGCTGTGCCACCGGGGGCTGCTTTGCATTATGTCATCATGTTATTTCCACAAATTCTCATTTTCTGACATTTAGTTGCTCGTAAGACTCTCTTCAGGTTTTTCCTACTTTGCTTTGAATTCTTCTTGGGTTGCTTTTCATGTTCAGAGCTAGATTGATTCTGCTTTTGCAGAGCTTCTGTGTTTGACTTGGTTCTGGATTGGTTTCTCTGTTGCTTGTTCTCTTGAATCAAAGACACACTCTCCTGGACACTTGAAAAGGACACCCTGCTTCTGTAGTGCTGCGCAGGCCAACATTAGAGGCCCAAGCAGAACAAACTTTATCTTTTGATTATGCATATCTCCTCATAATGGAGTTTTGTATTAAACCATAGCCTGAAAAAAGAGCTAGACTATATTTATGAACTTTCATTGTTGACATTGCCTGTAGCATTGTGGTGGGTTCTGCGTCTCGTGTTAGTGAGACACTGAACTCCCATAGCAGTGGTTTTAGAGACAGAGTGCCCAAACTGCAATCCAAAACCAGATATGAGGTGAGTAGGCAACTAAGGAGGGAGGGCGCGGGGGGGGGGGTGATGGCACATGTGCCAGAAGAGAGGGCACTGCATCCCCTTCTGACACATGTGCCATAGGATCACCACCATTTCCCTATAGAGTTTGGTTTGATTTTCTAAGAGGCTTTTCAAGATACTGAATGAGTTTTCGGAGATGAGTGTAGCACCTTTCATAGCTCTTGTAATGTTTTAACTAAATTCTTGGTGCATTTACCACCCTGTACAGACATGGAAGCCAGAACTGTAATGATATAGTAAAATCCAGTATTGATCAGGGAAGAAATACTGCTCACATGCATCCAAGACAAGTGAATTTTTTCCTGTATTTGGAACACTCCAGAGACCTCTGGATATGGAACAAAAGAGCACAGAATTAAAAAAAAATTAACCCTGTTCTGAATAGTACCAAGCAATAGTTGTATTTGCAACTGTCACCTGAAAAATTCATGATTATCACTGAAACAAGTAAATCTGCTTTCAGGACTTGCAACAGGTGTTCCGGCATATGTCTAGGCTATTGGACTTGGAGATAAAGTCTCCATGCCTTCGAATACATTCATCAATTAAGACATAAAGAAAGCAATTTTTAAAGAAAACAGATGATGTTTAGTCTGCAAAAGAGTAATCTGTTGTAAGCAAGTTGAAAGGAAAGTTAAATTACAAACAACCTTGGCAATAGATAATGAGCTTGCCAGGCAGAAGGGATGTAAATATTTTATGGACTTCCTAGTTGGTTCCTTGTAAAGGTTGGTCAGGAAGTGCATCTGTTTTAGAGTGTGCAAGAAGCCTTTTAAATAGCCAAATTGATGTACTAAATTCCCCAGTGCCTTTTCCTGGCTTGTCTTTGTCTCTCTTTTAAAAAAACAAACAGGGGAGACCCTGCTTGGCAATCCAATTCATTCATTTTGATTGTGCAGCATTCACATTCCTGAAGCGACTGGCCTTGAATGAAATTTTCACATGATGGAAATTCCTGTAAAAAAGATTGAGACATATATGTGGACATTTGGAATAATTGACAACTTTTTCCTCCTTCTGTTTCAACTGTGCTAAAAAGATATTTTGGAAGAAGTAGCCTGTAGCAGAAAGCAGCCAGAAGCAGGATGTAACAGTGAGGCAAACATAACAGATTGTTCAGGTATTATAAGGCCTTAGAGTGCTCCCAGGGACGGCAAGAGTTGATCCCACTAATATTAAGCACAACAGAAGGAGAAAATGCCATTGTCTGTAATGCATGGTTGCATTTAATGTAGGTGTTTAAAAGGGGAAAGGAAAAATAAGGGGTGGGTGGGAAGAGATGAACATGATAGAAAGGTGATTTTAATTCCAAACCTGTGCCATTGCTTTGATCCTAGTGAAAATGTTTCCTTTCCAATCCGCTATTGCCCATGGAGAGCATACATTTTTAAAAAAATGTCCATGCACTGTGATCTGAAATTCTTAGTCATGGTTATGACTGTAGTTTAAAACATGCATCTCACACAGAGAACAATCTATTTACTATGTCATGCTAAATGTTACAGTCAGCATGGAGTTAAGGTTTGCATGTTGGAGAAAGGGGCTGAATACATAGGTCACCGACCTGAAAGTGGGCCAGAGGTTGCTCCCAGGTATCCAGATGACATGCAGGGACTTCCAGCTTCCAGTGCAGGGTAAAAACCATTAACTTGATTTTACTCCACATTAGCAAAAGTTGTGGAATGCTCTGGAGCTTTCCTGAAGCTCCAAATCAGACCTGTACTTCAGGGTGGTAAGAACAGCTGAGTTGGTTTGAATTAGAACTAGTCCAGCTATTTCCTTGGGTCAGTGACACCATCATGTTTTCCCTGTGCTCTGGGAACTGGACTCCTGGCACTTGCAGACACTTTGCTGATTTCACTAAAAATGCCTGTGCAACTTGGAGAAAGGAGGAGGAAAGGAGGAAGACAACAAAAGTAAAGGTGATCATCCAGTAGGTCTGAAGAGATTTGGCCTGACTGTACTGTTGGGATTCAGTCCTACCTCTGCAGCAGGATAAAGGTGGTGTAGCAGCTCCCAAGGGCAGACCAGAGTATTGTCACTCTGGACAAAACCCACATTTTGTAGTTTCTGTAGATGGGTCCTTAGTCTCCATATAGTTAGGGGCCACATCCTGCCTTAGACATATTGGATTATCTTGGGGAAATCACATTATCTCAACCTTGGAGTAAGGCAGTGGAAAACCCTATTTTGTCAAGAACATTCTATGATAGGTCAGAGTCAACTTAAAGATACACACAACAACAACAACAGGTATGCTAAATGCCCATGGCAGTTCTACTTGCCATTATCTAGCAAAGGACAAGGACAACAAGGTAGCCTTTCTAGTTGAGATGTATTTCTTCACTGTATTTCTTCACCAAAGGAACATCAAGTTATTTTAGCAATTTCCATTCTGCTATGAGATAGCTTTTAAAAATGGCAGTTTTCTTATGATATTTCCAATTTGGAAGTTATTGTGCACAGAATTTGAATTTTCTGTGCAGAAAATAGTATTTTAAAGCTGAAATATTAATTCTTACATGAAAAATGCTGCTTTCTTTGCAGAGAATTATGCTTTCTAATACAACAATAATAACAATAACAACATTTTATTATGATACAAAGACCCTTATTACACTGAAGCATACAAGTTATATAGGTAAGAACATCCAGTTGGATAGAATTTGCAAACATGTTGGCTAAAAACATAGGTAAAATACTACAAGATGTGTTTCAGCCTGTGTCTAAAATTGGGAAATGTCTAATTCTAATACAAATATGAATAAACCATGTGTGAATTTTATACATAATAAATGTCTAATCACAACTTTTATGTAAAAATTAATGTTTCTGTGTTGAAATACTATTTTCCATAGTATTTTCTACACAGAATATTTTCTTCACAAAATAATGTTGTTTGCATTTTGCATAGAGTAAGTCCAAATGGTAAAGATACTTGTGAGTCTGGAGTTCTTCTTGTCATAGTTTCTCAACACTTGTAAAATGCTGGTTTCTACTGGGTTTTCAGCCAAACAGAGACCCCAAACCCCATGATTTTGCTAGATACCCTCCTGGGTAGATGCCAGTTTGACTGTGGGGTATTGCCTCCAGCCTCTGTCATTTTGACATGACAGCAGCTCTGTAGAAGATACCTGCCCCCATTTGCAGGCCTCTATAGAAGAGACGTGCCTCCATTTGCAGGGTAGTAGCATCATTTTGTTCCTCAGGCCCCTGGAGCCGAAGAACTGGAATCCTGTGGGTATTGAATCTCAGGATCACAGAAGGTGATTCCAACAGTTAATGCCCACAGACCCAGACCTTCCTGGAAGGTCTGCACCTTCCCAGGTGGATTTTAATCTGGAGTAAGCCTGGAAATCCGGTTTACTCCAGGTTAAACTGGATTCACCCATGGTGTCATTTGGATGTCTCAGGCTAATCCAGAAGTACACATGGGCTTTAGATCTGTGTAGATGGACCCTGACTTTGAGAAAATTACTTTTGAAGCTACAACTCCCAGAATACTCAGGTCAACATGAGCCATGCTAACTGGGGAATTGTGGGAGGTAAAATCAAAACAGTAATTTTCTGTGTATACCTGCCGAGTGACATCACATCAGAAGTTTTTTGCCCTTCCAATGTTTGGAGACAAGCAATAATCCTTCTGCATCAAATAATATAACAAAATGCCCCCATCGTATTCTGATAAATGTAGAGAGTATGAGGTCCCTTGGGGAGATAGTTGTGCCTTCAGTTACTGTCAAAAAGGTCAAGACAGCCAAACCCCAGCAGCACCATCTTCCCGTGAAAGTACAAATATAAAATTGCTAGCAACTGTACTGCTAGCAAAGTAGCACTCAGAGGGAACTACAAAGCAAGGTTTTATGATATAAACTGCCACTTACTGTTGTCATGTCAAAACATTCCCTGCTAAAACTGAATTGCATCTCCCCTTTCACAAAAAAAAAAAAACCCCTTGTTAACAGACTTATGTTAGGAGTAGCAGATTAATTCTTTTTTTCAGCACATTTAAATAGAGGACATCATTTAAAACAAGGGCATCTGGCAAGTTTATGGATTTTTTGCAGTCAGTTTGTGATGAGACCTTTTCTAGCCCTAGAGTAATTCCATGATCTGTCCCTCTCAGCGGAGCAGCAATCCTTACCGCTAAATCATTTGCTAACCAAACATTTATCTACACTTGGATGCTCAAGGACTGCCTGAGGTTCAAGAGCTATTAGAATTTTTGAAATGTTTTATAAACGCACTGTGCTTCTATGTGTATTTTTGTTAATAAGTGGGAAGCTATTAGCCTGGAAGTTCCTTGCTCGGCTGTAGGAAAAGGTGGTGGACTTTTCTGTTTGTTTGTTTTGGTCTCAACCACTAAAGGGACTCTTAACAGCAGGCTACTTCACGTTGCATTAAAGCAACTTTGGAGAATCCTAGGCTTTGTGTAAACCAGCAGAAGGTTTTACTTGCAGTACACTTGACGCTAAAAGAAGTTTAAAAGATAAGAGCCTGTTGAGAGATTACATTTTTACTGTGTTTACCTGAAAAATATAATTTGGAAGTCATGAAAAATGTTTGCAAATTCACAAGGCGTCAATGATTAGAGTCAAGATTGGCTTTAACTCCCTGTTGAATTCGCTTGGAGTGGCAAATCTGAGTTTGTTGCTGTGCAAATTATGAAACAACTACAAGAGCTTTTGTTTTCTAGCAATTCCTAGTGTCATAATAAATGGTATGTAGCACATATATTGTAGGCATACCATTGGAACTGTAGAAAGAAATGGTTATGGAAGTGAACTTTAAATGTTGTTTTGTTGCCATTACTACTGCTGTGGACAATTTTATACAGTGATATTTGCTTGCTAAATCAGGTTTAACTTTTGAAGTACAACTGTGATTACCTGTGATTATAGTAAGAGGTCATTAAAGTTAAGTTATGGAGAAATCTTTATCTCTAGGGCCACTAGTGCATAACCCTTTTCTGTAAATGTGTTGGCTTCTATGCTCCTATAATGCTAACTCATAAATCAAACAGAATCACATAACTTGAGCAATCTTCATTGGGCTACCCATGGGATGTGATACATACAATGTTTCATAGCTATGCATTGCAGTGCTATCACTCATATAAAATTTAGTGTTATATTTATATGAGTGATAGCACTGCACTGCATAGCTATGAAACATTGTATGTATCACATTATTCTTATTATAAGCATTTATTAAGATAAAGTCAGTCCTCAACCATTTGCAGCTTGAAAATATTCTACCTTCCCCATCCAAAAAGCAAACTTTGATCCAAACCCCAGCCACTGTATTAAGTGATATGAAATTATAAGATCATATAATAAGATGCACCCTCCCTCCTGGCTTTTAGAAAGAAATTAAAATCATGGCTTTGGGATCAGGCCTTCGGACAGTAGATGTTTGTAGAATTTAAAGGACATGGACTAGAATGACAATACGACTGGCAAGACTGTTTTTATTAATTATTGTTTTAATGTTTGCTTATGTACTGTCTAATTATGATTTATATTCAGTTGTGGTTTTATTATTGTGGTTGTTATGGTTTGGTATCACATCAGTGTCCAATGTATGGCATTGAAGTTTTGTCAGTTATGTGCAAACCGCTTTGAGTCCCCCTTGGGGTGAGAAAAGCGGTATAGAAATACTGTAAAAAATAAATAAATAAATAACAGAATTCTCTATCATGTATTTTACTCACATCTTACATCAGCTTTGCTTTCTATTTGAGCTGCTGTGGAACCCACTTTTTAGGGAAAGGCAATTTAAAATTATCAGAGGCGGCCCTAGGTAATTTTTATGGTAAGCAAACAGTATTTTGGTGCCCACCCCCAACCAATCACTGATATATATTTTCTGTTCGTCGTGGGAGTTCTGCGTGCCATATTTGGTTCAATTCCATCATTGGTGGAGTTCAGAATGCTCTTTGATTGTAGGTGAACTATACATCCCAGTAACTACAACTTGCATATGTCAAGGTCTATTTTCCCCTAAGAGCGCCCCTGGGCAAAATCAACTATACAGCAAATGCTTACTTTGCGTAATGGGTTGAACCGCCCCTGCAATTGATTGATTTAAAAAGTAATACTATACTTTATGCTGTGTACAAAAGTTAGCTAATGTGTGTATCGGTATGTCTTCATGTACATCTCTATATGCACACACATTGTCTTTACGAGCATGTCATGTTGGTTTACAGGTCAGAAAATTGTACACTTTTGTCTTTACGGTCAACACTATTATTTAATGATCAGTTGTTCTGACTGCAAAAGGAAACTAACTATTAAGTACCACTATCCCTGGGAATGGGAAAGGCCATTATATGAATTCCATCACCTTAAGTGTGAATAGGAAGTTAAAAATCAAAGGATAAGTAGTTGGAAGAGGATGAAAAGGTAAACAAGTAATTATAAGGTTCATTGTAGTGAGATAATCCTTGTTGCATATAATTTTTCAATAAAATGCATTAGGATGCACTTTCTTCAAGGACAAGTAGCCTACATTTTGGGAGAAATGGACCAAATACAATGTAGAGTCACCCTTTTTATTTCACTACCAGAAGACTGCAGAAAAAGTTGTGCCTTAGGAAAATGAAATGGTCCTAGTGTGGAAGCAGACTTGATGTGGAAAGTGGAAACTGGGCCACCAGTACATGAAAACATTGCCATAGTCCGACTCCTTAGCTGTTCCTGTCACTATTTCTGCCCAGAGGCACATCTTGCTGAAAATTTCTGCAGCATGGCTATTTTATTATAAAAACACTCTTTTAAAATATAAAATGATAGCAACTGACAGCTTTTCACTACGAGAAGCATCAAATGTTTGGACAATTGCTTCAAAATGGGCTTAGATGCCACACATTCTTTGGCTCTTCTCTAAAGCAAATATCAAACCTCTTACATTTGTGGCAGAGAATTATGACTGTCATTGTATTTTTAATATAAGTAGGGTTTTAAAAAATAAATTAGGTTCATATTTAAGGTTATCTTTTGTCATATTTAAAATACGGGAAGTACAATCTTCACAGCCTAAATATCCTAAAGGCACCAGATCTTGTCTTATCATGGCAATAATGATTAGTACTTGGATGGGAAAATACCAAGGGCTATCAAGTGCCATAGGTAATGGCAAAATCCTATGAGGAAACCCTATGAAAATTAACAAGATGCATATTCCCAGAGTTTTGGCTGGTTAGATTTCATGGTGCAGAGCTATTTATTTAACCTATTTATACCTCACCTTTCTCTACCCTGAAGAGGACTCAAGACAGTTTACAGAGAGGCAATTATTCAATGCCTCAAAACACATATAATTCAAATAACATTAAGATAAAATTACATTTAAAAATATTTCATTCAATACTAAAATTACACCGTCCATAATCGCAGTCCAAGCCGTTCCATAGTCATTGCACATATTCCAAATTTGTTATTGCACTGCACTATTATCCAAAAACCTGATCCCAAAGCCAAGTTTTTACTTTTCTTCTTAAGGCTAGTGGGGAGGGGGCTGATCTAATGTTGCTGAAGAGGGAGTCCCACAGCCGAGGGGCCACCACTGAGAAGGCCCTGTTTCTTATCCCCACCAGTTGTGCTTGTGAGAAAGACGGGACTAAAAGCAGGGCCTCCCCAGACAATCTTAATCTTTGAGGTGGTTCATAAGGGGAGATACATTCTGACAACATTTAGGACTTTATAGGCTAAGACTAGCACCTTGAATTGTGCTCAGTAGCAGACTGGCAGCCAGTTGAGCTGACACAACAGGGGGGATGTTTTCGCTCCAGTGATCAACCTGGCTGCTTCCTGTTGAACCAATTGAAGCTTCCAAACAGTCTTCAAAGGCAACCCCAAGTAGAGTGCATTACAGTAGTCTATACGAGATGTAATAAGAGTATGAACCACCATGGCTATGCCGTCCCATCGACTATAAGAGTTAAGGAAAAGGGAATAAACTTTTCTCCTTCTCTTTCATGACAAGTCCTGGTTTATCATGACTTTCTTTGTGTTTTGTCCTGTATTTCACTTGCATTCATTCATAGTGATGTGGAGATAGAATTACATCTGTGTTTATAGTGATGCCAATATACTATCAGATAATCCATATAATGAATGCAAGGTAATGTGCCCAAATGCACATGGCAATTTTACATAGTAGCAAAACCTAGTTTACAATATAGATTAAGGGAAATGATCAAGAATGAGAAGATGCAGGAATATTTAATATCTACTTATAATTACATGAAACTATGGGTTGATAGGTATTGTACAAAAAATAAACATTAAACATGAGGAAATGATAAGATGATATGTAAATGCTACAGTGTAGAAAATAACACTGCAATCCTATATATTCTCACCATCATACCACAAAGATGGAGCCCCCGGTGGCGCAGTGGGTTAAAGCACTGTGCCGGCAGGACTGAAGACCAACAGGTCGCAGGTTCGAATCCAGGGAGAGGCGGATGAGCTCCCTCTATTAGCTCCAGCTCCTCATGCGGGGACATGAGAGAAGCCTCCCACAAGGATGATAAAAGATTGGGTACGGTTGTTTTTTGTAATAATTGTGCATTGTAATTGCTTATTGGTAATTTATGGATAATGTGTTAAGTCAATTGTTATATGTTGTATGGAACCACTGCTGTTTCTACTGTTTTTACTGTTTGTGAACCGCCGTGAGTCGCCTTCGGGCTTGAGATACAGCGGTATATAAGCAAAGTAAATAAATAAATAAATAAATAAAACATCAAAAATCATCCAGGCGTCCCCTGGGCAACGTCCTTGCAGGCGGCCAATTCTCTCACAACAGGAGTGGTTGCTCCTGACATGACCAAAAAAAAAAAAAACAAAAACAAAAAAACAAAAACAAAAAAAAACACCCCACAAAGATTTCAAGATGCCACCTTGAAATGTCATCCTGAATTCACTGCAGTAATTCTATAATTTTGTTGAACTGCGACTCCGTTTATTTGTTCTCTGTAAACTACACTTGCTTGGAATCAATATAAAGAATTCTTAGAATTCTTCTGGTTTCAAACTGAATTGCTATACTTTTCTTCCATGGTAATAATCTAAAGGAGTTGTGGTTCGGAGAAATGTGAATATAGACACTCAATTCACTGAAATGCCAAATACCTATTAGGCATTTTATTTTTTAATATTAAAATTGAAACATTGTCACTTCCTCAGCATATAGCAGAATGTTAAACAAAGCTACTTATGTACATTTGGAGACAGTGGTGGATGTATGGCAACATTATAGATACGCAGTGAAGTAAAATAACACATCTGAAAGCTGAAGGGTGCAACTACACTATAGAATTAATACAGTTTGATACCACTTTTATTGCTATGGCTCAGTGCTATGGAATCCTGGAAGTTGTAGTTTTATAAGCTGTCTAACCTTCTTATCTTAAGAGTCGCCCTGTGGAACCCCCAGTGGTACAATGGCTTAAACCTTTGTGCTGGCAAGGATAGGTTGGCAGTTCGAATTAGGGGAGCAGGGTAAGCTCCCATCTATTGAGCTCTAGTTTCTCATGCAGGACATGAGAGAAACCTCTTACAGGATGGTGAAACATCAGTCATCCGGGTGCCTCCCCCCCCCGGGCAATGTCCTTACAGATGGCCAATTCTCTCACACCAGAAGCGACACAAGGATTTCCTTTATTGCTCTTACAGTGCACAACCATGTGTGCTACTCTTTCCATTCTGGGACATTTCCATTCTGACTATTTAGGTGATGTGAGTTTGGATAGTCCACAGCTGCTGTTTGGTTTAATCCAGGGAAAGGTGCTTAAGGAGGCTGCATCCTGGGTTAGAATAACTCAGGGAAAAGCATGAAAAGCTTTACCGGCACATGCAGCTGGGTCTACATAGGAACTGGCTGCCAGTGTCCTAATAGCAACCCCATGCTCCCCTTTCTCAGGAGGCCTGGGGATGCAGGATGGCTTTTCTTCCTTCCCACTAGTCTCTGCCAGTGCCAGCAGAACAGGGTGACCTATCTGTTTCTGTTCCAAGTGACTGGCAAAGGAGCCTGAGAAAAGGTAGAGGGGAGCTTTCCCCACTCACTCTACCGAGGTGGTTCATAGCATCCTTGTTGGGCTGCAAAACAGCCTGGAATCAGTCTTGCAGATGCCAGTTCTGGCCCACTTTATCAGACTGTGTAGGATCGCTCTACAGTGATAGTAATCCTGGTTGAAACCACTTAGACTGCCATGGCACAATGCTATAAGATTTGTGGAGTTGTCATTTGGTGAAGCACCAGCACTCTCTGGTAGAGGAAGCTAAAGATTTTGTAAAACTACTCCCATGTTTCCTTACTATTGAGCTATGGCAGTTTAAGTGGTGTCAAGCTGCCTTTATTCTACACAGATGCACCCTAAAACTATATCAGCTAGTGTTGCTTGAGCACTTGCAGAAGGTAGCTGTTGAAATGGCCCACACTTTCTGTCCCAGCCATAGTATCATATCCCTAAGTAATGTGACTCATCAGAGCACAAGAACCACTGCCATTCTGAGCACCATGAAAATACCTTTGCTTAATAATTTTAAAAAGAACTGTTTTTCCATCCCAGCTACTTCTTACACGAGAATAAATTAGAAGAGCAACTAAATAGGATATTACATGTTGTTTCACCTAAAGTAGTCATGGTTAATGACTCCCATTTCAACTGAGCAGTGAATCTGTTCCAGATTTTAGGTGGAACTTTAAAGGAACTACCAAAGATGCTGAACCTCGTCCCCAGAATAGATCCAGTACTTCAAATAGTTTCTTTATAGGTCTATCTAATAAGCAGGAAGCTATTTAAGAGAATGTCAGTGGCCTCGAAGCCAAAGGTAGTGAAACAAGAAGGTTCTTGTATAAAATAATATTCTAGATCCTAATACATTGATAGTTTTAAATATACCTAGTTCAATTAGATTTAAAAATTAGATTGGAGACCAAAACCTGCTTTTTATCTTTTTAGTATGGTGAGAAAGCACAAAAAGTATAACTGGACTCAGTAATCATAGCCAGCTACTGGTCAAAGGACATTTAATATAATGCCAAGTTTTTTAAAAACTTTGTTTTTTTAAAAATACATTACAATTGTACCCTTGATTTGCTCCTGATAAGATAGATAGATAGATAGATAGATAGATAGATAGATAGATAGATAGATAGATAGACAGATAGACGGACAGATAAATCATAGAGTGTTTTTTTGAGGAGCTAGTCTGATATTTTGAGCTCAATAGACTTGAGTTACAATCCCTCTTCAATCAGGATGCCTCATGGGTATATTTGGGTAAGTTGCCATTAAGTCTAACTATAGTTTGTTGTGTGGCTAAAAGAGGAAAGCAACTGTAACAGATAATGAACAGTTTCCCATCTTTCCCAGACCAAGTATTATTGGATGGTAAGGATAAGAAACAGACTTCCAAAATTGTTGGAAAAATATCAAACCACTTCTCCATATTTATGACATTTAACTCTATATTTAATGTTTCCTTGATTTTGAAACAAAGAACATAATTATCAGCATATTAGACAAACATTTTCTTACATTTGTATTCTCCATCACCATTCTACTTTGATGAGGTGCCAAGATGAATGTGTCCCACAAACAACAATAGTTAATCAATATATACAGCTCTACTAGACCAGTGTGCGGGTTTTTCATCAGTTCAGTTTTTTATCATTTTTTTCTTCTATTCTGCTTTCCTTTTTCTGCTGTCTTGGATATTAGCAGCATGCTACAGCATTTAGCAACACCCATTTAAATGTGAAATAGCAAAAGCCACATGATACACACAAGAAAGTGTTTTAAGTGACTGCATTTGATTTTTCACACTTGACCAGCTTTCAAGTGGAGAAGTCCTTTTTCTTCTTGCTAGACATTATTAGAAAGAACTAATTTTTTTATGCAGAATAGGCAAAGACACATTCTGCTGTGAGCCCTGGAAACAATAATAGGTGCATATACTACTTGTTGTTGAATGTATTTGTATTAGGGGTGCGCAAATCTGTTCTGTTTTTGTCCTGAATTTCGGGTGCCCCGTTCTGTTTTTGGGAGGATTCCGGGAGATTAGGAAGAGGCCATTTGGATTCAGAATCCTGAGTTCAGTTTCTGTTTTGGGAAGAATCTACCCAAAAACAGAACAAAAACAGTACTAAAACAAAACAGAATTCTGTGCCATTTTGCACACCCCTAATTTGTACTCCTCAGCAAGACAGATGGAATATAAGCACTTCTGCACATCATGATTGTTAGGAGATTTACAAAGATGAAAAACAGAAAGTGGATTGTTTATTTGTTGTGGATGGATTATACATTACCTTTTCAAGTGAGGGCTTTAGTCCAATGGTTGACCGTTGACCTTTGTACGCAAAGAGATACCCTGTTAGGATCCCTTGTGTGTACAGTCAGAAACACCGCCGGTAGCACATTTGAGAAAAAGCTCACTGCCAGTCAGAAAAGATGAACAAAACTGAACTAATTCTCTGGCCCCTAATAAGTTATTTTGATTATGTTTGCAGGTGAGGTTTGGGGCAGGCTTTATGTTGCAAGAAGGGTCTAGGTGTGAGTGTGTGTTGGGACCCACCTACCTGCGTGACCGCATTTCTGTGTACGAACCCATGTGATCTCTTCGATCATCTGGAGAGGTCCTGCTCTCGCTCCTGCCCCCCTTCGCAAGCGCGATTGGTGGGGACGAGGGAGAGGGCCTTCTCTGTGGTGGCCCCCCAACTCTGGAACTCACTTCCTAAGGATTTCAGGCAAGCCCCCACATTGGCAGTCTTTAGGAAGAGTCTGAAAACGTGTCTGTTCCAGTGTGCCTTCCCTGAATAAGAAATAATCCCCGGCAAAATGTCCTCAGAAGCACTTTAATTACTCGTTGGGTTGCTCTCCCTTCATTTCTTTTAAAACTCTCCTATCAGATACATCCTACCTCTATTCATGCCCAGTGTTTATTTTTTAAATTGTAAATTATTACATTTGGCCCAGTCATAGGTTTTTAAAATCCTTGTGTGTTACTCTTTATATGTGAGTTATATTAATTGTATTGTTTTTGCTTATTGTTTCTTGTTTTATTGATGTGTTGTCGGGCTTGGTCTCATGTAAGCAGCTCCGAGTCCCCTTGGGGAGATGGTGGTGGGGTATAAATAAAGTTTATGGCTCCTCTGGATCACAAGGACAGCCTTGCCTCACTTTCTATTTCAAGTCACTTTGGAGCTGTGTTCCAGGCACCCAGTTCATCATGGGTCATACAGAGTTTGACCTCTGCAAGTGACCAGAAGTCACAAAAAACCCTAAAATTGACACAAACTCAAACCAGATCTACTGAACTCTTCTGGAACGTGATAAATTGCATAGTTGATATTTCCAACATGGTTTATATTTATGTAGTTGCTTCAGCTCTTAAGAGTGTCTGTGTGTGTGTGGGAAGAACTGTTTGTTGCGAAGTCACTGAGGGATCGTTTTATAAAGGAACAGTAACGTTACAACTCAGCACCTATGTTGAGAAGTGCGTAATCATCCCATCTGTTATACCCATACGTAATCCCATGGTACACTTTGTGCATGTTCACTTTAATGGTATTCATGACAGTGTGTACATTGATAAGCCATCTGTCAAGACATGGAGTTAGTGTGTTGAGTTTTTCAAAAAGACATGCCCTGCTTTCACTAAGCTGCTTGTGAGCAATTTGCAATTTTATTAGCTCTGCCCTCTTTTCTTGTTGAATCCAGTCATTTGTGTATACATCTTATGTGCAAGTTCTCAACCGTAATACATATTTTACTTACTGTAAACAGACCCCATGGCTTGGGAATTGTGTTTTTCTAAAACAGGATTGTGATCTATGTGGGACAGTTAATCTCGAAAGCTCGGTTTCCGTATAATGTGATTAGAACTTTGGTTTCTTTAGCAAGCTTTTCCCATGAACCACATAAAAGACTATACGTGAATTGGCAGGCTGGTTGTACTAGTGTGTGATGAGTGGGGGATGAGTTTCCCTCTTTTCTGAATCAGAGAACTGAAGGTACAAAGTATCCCCTCCCATCCTGTAGTACAGTGGGAAAGATTGCCTCCTTTATTTCTGTGTTGGCCAAAGGGGGATGTGAATCCCTTCTCCGTGTGTTGGCATGGATGTGTGTGAGCACAGTAGCTCTTTGTACTGGAGGGTTGGGCAAAAGAAGAAGCTTGTAGAGGAAACATTGCAAAATGCCAGGTTCCTTGGCCTTGTAAAAGGCATCATAGCACTTAGCAGGGTCACTTCTGTAACCTCCTCTCAAAGGCCACAATGTATTACTGTCTGCTTTATCCACACAGCTCTGAGATTTTTCTTATGGGATAGTCAACAAAAGGTGACCAGTCCCTGACAAGGGCAGGACCTCTTGTTTGTGGTCTCTCCATCTGGCTCTGTACATTTCATGTCTTTTCCATAGCACAGAAGGTACTGCTTATGAAAAACAGGAAATACGGCAGCATTTTCCTTTTTGTCTTATTTTTGTTCTTGCTTTGCTAAATTGTTCTCAGATCATTCACATCACTTTTGAATAGTACAATTCAGCTTCAAATGACTTGTTTGTGGCCACATTCCACTGTCTCATTGGGGACTGCCCTTTATGAAGGACAAAAATGTCAGAGAGGCTCTTCTGATTCCTTAACAAGGAGGTTCATTACTGGAAACTTCAAGAATTACTCTACCCCTGAAATATAAGAGAAACGTATTTTCAATTATACTTTCTGCATCTAAACTAGTGGATATGTTAATTAATGTTCTGTGCTGTGGGAATGTCAGTGAATGTCATTACTTAGAAAAGGTATGGGTTTTCCCTTGATGATTTTCATCGTCTTAGAGAAAAATGTTTGCTTCCCTGAAAAATCCCCTAGATATTTGATCAGACTTCTCTTGTTCTCCCTCTCCCCTTTGACACACAATTGGATGGTAGCTGTGATGAGTATACACTTCAGATTTCCTTTGCTTGACAACATATGTTTGTTTATAATACTGTGGATACGTTATGGCTATGAAGCATAAACTCAGCAAAACAATTTATGGATGTGCACCAGGGTTTTTTAATTATTTTATTCTGGCATTTGAGACATCTTCTCTGTATTCCACATTTGCAAACTGTCTTTGTTTCTGCAGGACAACTCCACTCCTGCTATGAAATTGGGACTATTTCAGGAGTGAAGGAAGCCCCTTGCCTCTTCACGGGGTACTTTGCTTGTTCCTCTTGTATTTTCTTTCCGACTCACTCCATCAAGAAAAATTCTCATTTGCAAATCATGCCCTCCTTTATAGAACGTGTGTTTATAGGAAAAGCTTTGGAGCTAACTTTATTGCTTCAGGCATGTTGCTGCTTCATTGTGGAGTACTTTTCCCTTGACATGCTCTGCTGTAGATTTTAGATGTAAATTCTTACGTGTCATATTCTTGAATGCAAGAACAAAAAAGGGGCAAAACCTGTCTTCTTATAAGCAAGATGGTGGGTTCTGTTCTGTTAGTCTCAAATGGGTTTTCTCATTAGTGAGCAACATTTGTGTGCAAACTCTGCAATTGATTTGTAAACTTTTTAGAGAATCCACTTTCATTTCATCATTATCTCAGGTGGACATGAGAGAAGAAAAAAACCTTGGTGGTAGTCAGGGCCGTAGCCAGAAAAAAAATTCGGGAGGGGTTGAAATTTTTGGGGGGAGGGTGAAAATTTCACGGGGGGGGGGGTTGAAACCTGCCTCCTAGCTCACGCTGAAGCAAAGATCACAGCAGGGGGCAGAGCAGCCTTCAATAGCCTGCAGCTCCGCCCTTGTCAACCACCTCCACCAAGTCTGGCCTCCTTAATGAGAGCATTCAATATCCCCCCCCCCCGCCAACTTGGTTGCTTCACTACTGTTCTGTCGCGCGCTGGGCCTGTAAATAATTGTCTTTAGAACAGGATGTGCAACCTTTGCCCAGCGGGAAGCCAGGGGGCCTAAAGAGAAGTTCTCAGAGGTTTCCACCACAAACAGTCTTTAGATGGCTTGAGAAATACAACAAAGTATTTTATTAATGAACAATCAAACAGAAACTTCTCTTGTCTTCAGTAAAGTTAAGCAAATGATTCCAAGCTTTTAGGCAACTGGTGAATTCCTAATCTTGCCCACGAAGGACAGGCAACTGTCTTCAATAACTTCTTCTTTAAAGGAAAATCCCCGTTTTAACTTCTCCCAGGCTGACTGTAATCTAACCCTTACTGATGTGGGCTCTGCCGCCGGGTCGAACTGCGTCTCGAATGCCGAGTGGACCTACCAGCAAGGCAGTAGATGTTCTTCAGCTGGAGTTCTTTGGTCTTTAGGACTGTTTTCCTGGAAATTCTTTAGAGACTCTTAAGACCTTTCTCCCCCGGAAGGTCTTAAAGGTTGAAGCTTTTGTACAGGGGAAGCTTGCACACATCCTATACATAAGCTTACCTTGCTGAGATTAACTAAAAATGGCTCACTTCCCTTCCCAATTGCCCTGAGCAAGGGGCGGGACCAAAACTTAACAATGATGGACAGGTGACTTGCCATATGACTGCAACCAAAGAAGCCACCTATCTGCAGAGTCCCTGAAACCTAGGACTGCAAGCAAACATTTAATACAAAGCAAATAAAGTTGGAGCTCCTGGTGCAGCTGTACCAGAACAACTACATCAGCTATTGCTGCAAGTAATGACAGTGTGAATAAATTGCTAATATTTGCTTGAGATAGTGCTTGCAGTTCTGGAGGGACTTGATTTTTTTTTGCATCTCATAGACTTAGCATGGGGATTTGGTTAACCAGTTAAAATTCCTGAGTAAACCAGGTTTTTTAAAAAATCTGAAACATTTCGGGGGAGGGGGGTTGAACCCCTAAACCTCCCCCCCTCGCTATGGGCCTGGTGGTAGTATCAAGTTTATCAAAGGTCTTGCAGTGAATTATCCAGCCAAGTCCCTTTCTCCCATCCAGCAGTTTCAGCTATTGTTTTCTGTAACAAAATATTATTTTTAATAATGTGAACTAAATAAACTCATATGTGGCTGAAGATGCTAGCCATAGATGCAGGCAAAACGTCAGGTGTAAATGGTGCTAGAACATAGCCATACAGTCCTGAAATCACACAACACCCTAACCTCATAACTATTTTTTCTGTTATTGCTGTTTGCTGTTCTTCCAAGCTTTATTCTTCTTCTTTCATATTTTATTGCTTGTTGTTTTATGAAGAATCTATGAACCTGCTTTGACAGTTCAGTTTTAGAACAGAATGACAAGATATGTTACAAATAAATGCATTTGAGTCAGATATTAGAATAGGCAAACTACTTAGTCAAACTTAGCATGTCAGAGGAAAGAGAGTTTAGTATAGACTACCAGTGGAAAGAATATTTAAAACATTTTAAATGGTGGAAAATGTGTTCCTAAGTTATTGGAAAAACCTGATAAAGAGAGCCCTGAACTTATAAGAATTTTTGTACATTTGGGACCTACTATGTACAATCATGTACATAAAAATCTCCAGCAAGCATGCAAAGAATGAGGAAGTACTTCATCAGTGTCACAAATGGACGGTGAAGTGACAGCTCCCCTGGTGGCCAGAATACCCTCATGAAAAAGCTGGAATGTTAAATAGCCTCTGTGTGTCTGACTGTATATGTTGTGTGTCTATGGCATTGAATGTTTGCCATGTCTACGTACACTGTAATCTGCCCTGATTCCTCTGTGAGGTGAGAAGGGCAGAATATAAATACTGTAAATAAATAAATAAAAATCAAGGACAGGGTTTGGATCCAAAATTTTGGATTTTTATATAACCTGTGGGTTAGCTGAAGATCATTCTGCAGAGAAGGGAATGCAGCAATACCACCTCAGACGGCCAACTGTCTATCACCATTGCTGTCATTTTCCCATTCAGGCATTCATGACTGAGAGAATAGGGGGGCTCAATGCTGCTTATAGGTACTACTGG
The DNA here is from genome assembly GCF_037176765.1 of Anolis sagrei. Classification (NCBI taxonomy): domain Eukaryota; kingdom Metazoa; phylum Chordata; class Lepidosauria; order Squamata; family Anolidae; genus Anolis; species Anolis sagrei. Next base: position 104,686,848 of record NC_090024.1, read on the forward strand.
GATGGACGAAGGTCTTGCCTTTTGCCACTCTTCTCAGAGAAGTGGATGGTTCCTCTTTTTGCTTGGCTAAATGTTAAGGTATGCTAATATTGACCCATGGATAAGTCAACTCAGATTTTGGGGGTTGATTTTGACTAATATCTCTAGAGTATATAGGGTTTTCTATGCATACATTGCACATGGTTTTTTTTCTCATAGAAAGCAGTATTTTCTATGTAGAAAATGTTAATGTTGAGCAAAAGACCTCTCATATGTGTGAATTTTGAGTTTTGATATATTTTTTCACATCAGAAAGGAAATATCTAAAATTACTTGAGAATGGAATTAGGGAAAACTTACAACCCAATGCAGACTAGTTAGGCAAAAATGGGGATTTTTATTTTTTTAATAAAGATTTATATAGATTCAATCTTACTTTCCGAGGTCTCATAACTTATAAAGAGCGAGATTGCTTAGTCTTTTTTTAAATTTGGCCCTTGGTCGTAACCTGTTGATCAAGTGAACAAATAATAAATTAATGAAAGTATTTGAGAAATTAGAAAAATACAGTAGACATAGCAGCCAATGAAACTCAATTGCTCCAACAGGTCAGATGGGGCAAACCAAGATCTGCCTTCTGACCCCCATAAAAGCTTTCACGTCAAGCGAGATTAGAGGTCGTACTAAATAAGTGGCCTTCATTTGTCCTTGAAGCTTCAGCTTGTTCCTAAGCTGCAATATACAACTTTCTAATTTGTTTGAAAACTCTATGAAAGAGAAAGATCTTTCTCACTTTTTGGTGTTTCAATGCCACTTTAAGTGCTATGGCTCCATCATACAGAACTCTAAGATTTGTAATTTTATGTGGAGAACATTTTACCAAACTTATTATTTAAACAAGTTTTATTATGTTTTAATTTATTTTAGCTAACTATTAGGGAAGTTGTAGGATAGTGATTTGTGTATATTTGTCTGTTTTGTTTTTTGTCTTTTATTGTTGATATGATCAATGGACTAATCAATAAACAGATTGGCGTTTGTATTTTGTTGCATAGCTAAACCTGAATATGCTTCATGCTCCTTGTTCACTTCTCCTTCTGAATATAACTTGCCTGCTTCATACTGTGACCTTGTCAGGTGCTTAATGTCCCCCTTATTTCAATAGTCATGGCTTGCATGGCCACGTGGATTTTGGTTAGCTTGGTTGATCACAGCTTGTGTGGGATTGTATTTTAGTACCCATAATGGGAAGACCAGGATGAAATAGTCATGTGATTCAGTCTTTTGCAGGTTGAAGGTAGCAAGGAGAGAAACTGAATTCTCTGAAGTGTTTTCAGAAGCATTTCCCCACTAATGTAAATGTAAAATACCATACAACCAGCCCTCCATTTCCACAGATTCTTTATACATGGATTCAACCATAAATTGTTAGAAAATCTCCCCCCCCCCACCACCCAAAAAGTTCCAAAAGTTCCTAGATTTGCCATTTTATATGGAGTCCACCACCAGGGCCGTAGCCAGAAATTTTTGGGGGGGGGGGTTGACAATTTCAGGGGGGGGAGGTTGAAAATTTCGGGGAGGGTTGAAAATTTTGGTGGGGGGGGGGTTGAAACCTGCCTCCTAGCTCACGCTGAAGCAAAGAGCACAGCAGGGGGCAGAGCAACCTTCAATAGCCTGCAGCTCCGCCCCTGTCAACCACCTCCACCAAATCTGGCCTCCTTAATGAGAGCATTCAACAACACACACCCAACTTGGTTGCTTCACTACATCGGCTATTGCTGCAAGTAATGACAGTGTGAATAAATTGTCAATATTTGCTTGAGATAGTGCTTACAGTTCTGGAGGGACTCTTAATTTTTTGCATCTCATAGACTTAGCATGGGGATTTGGTTAACCAGTTAAAATTTATGAGTAAACCAGGTTTTTTTAAAAAAAATCTGAAACATTTCGGGGGGGGGGTTGAACCCCCCAAACCACCCCCTCGCTACAGGCCTGTCCACCATTATACTGTGGTACTGCGTTTTATGAGACTTGAGCATCCATGGATCCTGGACCCAAAACCCATTGGGTACCTAGGGCCAATTGTAAATTACTTTGTTTAATATGAAGAATTAATTGCAGTCGCTCAAAGTATTGGTTATGATTTTTTTAAAAAAAAATAACAAACATAATGTGACAAATCGGATCTAATTTTAAAAGTTAATCAGCTTTGCTCACAAAAGCATGCGTTCTTTAACAAAATATTTTTACAACTTGGGAAGTTATACTTGGCCACGGTAGTCCACGCTCTTGTTACATCCCGTATAGATTACTGCAACATGCTCTATGTGGGGCTGCCCTTTAAGACTGTTGGAAGCTTCAATTGGTCCAACAGGCAGCAGCCAGGTTGCTCACCGGTGCAGCATACAGAGAGAGGACATTCCTCCTGTTGCACCAGCTCCACTGGCCCTAAATGATTCTGGCCCTGCTTACCTGACAGAATGTATCTCCCCTTATGTACCACCTCAGAGATTTAGATAATTTGGTGAGGCTCTGCTCTCAGTCCTGCCTTTCTCGCAATTGCGACCAGTGGGAACAAGAGACAGAGCCTTCTCATTGGTGGCCCCTCAGCTGTGGAACTCCCTCCCCAGCAACATTAGATCAGCTCCCTCCCTCCTAGCCTTCAGAAGAAAGGTAAAAACTTGGCTTTGGGATCAGGCTTTTGGAGAATAGTGCAGTGCAATAACAGATTTCGAATATGTGCAATGTCTATGGAACATCTTTGGACTACAATTATGGATGGTGTGATTTATATCAAATCTAATGTTTTTAAACATTTTAAATGCTTAATATGTTTTTATTTTATTTTTATTTTAATGTTACTGGAATTGTATGTGTTTTAAGGCATTGAATAATTGCCAATATGTCATAAGTACTTTTTAAAACATTAAATAGGTTTTTTATTCTGCTTTTAGTGAGACAGGTTGCATTAGGCACTTTCATGGTTACATAGACAAAGGGGGAATATTGCATCAATGTTTACACATATATGCTAACATTCAATCATTCGTTCATCATTCATTCATTCATCAAGCATTCCTACCATTCTTCTTGTTGAAGATGATCAGCTTCTTGAGAGGAGGCGGCTGTTCACGATGGTATTCATAAATGGTGTTCAGTTGGTCTGCCACACACTCTCTGAGAGAGAAAGGTCCTTTATGTAGTATTTTCTGTTGATGTGGTTCTGAAAGTTGTAAATTACTGACAGATGGATTCCATCAGTTCCTGGACAGATGCTGATTTTGTTTAATTGGCTTTCCTTATCAAGGAGCCTTGTAAACATTTCTGTAAGGAACCACAGTGTTGACTCCCTTACTTAAAAGAACCATTGTCTTTGGCAATGTAAACAAGTTGTTTTTTTCACCAAGAGTTCATCAAGTCAGAATGTCAACAGTTAATCATTTCCATGAGTCCATGAGTTCTTTGCCTCTGTCTTGTAGTTTTCCAGGCCTCATTCCTTAGAATGGTATCTTCAGCCCAATTGGGCTGCATTCATACGCTTTTCATACAATCTCACTCAAACCATACAGCATATTTTATCATGACATATATGTAAGATGCCTTGAGTCCCTTTTAGGATAGAGAAAGGTGGGGTATAAATAGATTTAATTAATAAATTCATTTAGAAACCACATATATGAAACCGATATTGCATTTTCAAATGTATTGTTCTGTCTTGTTATTCATCAAACATCACTGATTTCTGCTTTTTACTGTGTGGTTTTATATACCATTGTCTGTTCTTCCAAATTCACCATTTTTTTCATCCAGAACAAAAGAGCCCCATAAAGTAGAAAGGTCATTGTGTGTAGCTCCCTTGCCAATACAAAGGAACTTTTCTTCCATACATCTCAGCCAGTGAATCCAAACATCTAATGATATCGTATAATTCATGAAATTTTCTCAGCATCCCGGTTTATTTCACACTGGTTTAAGGCCAAAGTACAGCACTGAAATGGCTGTAGTCACTCTAACTGATGAACAGCTCTATATTAAAGGCAGGGAAGTGCATTCCTTTTGATCTTCATGGATCTCTCAGTAGCTTTTGATGCTGTTGTTAATGGTAGCTTACTAGACTGCCTCCACTGGATGGGAGTAGGGGATGTAGTGTCACAGTGGTTCTTCTCCTATCTATGAGCCAATTCCAGAGTAACCGAGGGATTTCTGTTTAGCCCCATGGCCATTAATATGTGGGGAGGCCACAAGTGTCCATCTTGCCTGCCCCACTTTCAGTAGCCATATGAGTTGGCTGGGGAAGGTGGCAAGGGGAATTGGGATGAGGTGCCAGAGTAGGCTGACAACATCTAACTGTATTTCTACTTCCATTGGAGTCCGCAGAGGCTGTTTTGGTGCTGGGATGGGATGGGTTGCGATCAGTAAGCTCTGGAAAAATCTTGATGAGATGAAGGCTCTGTGGACTGGTGGTCCTTAAGTCTAGGAATTGTGTGAGCAACCTATCCTGGATGAGGTTGTACTCTTCAATCCATCACTGGAGGCCCAAGTGGACTCTATGGTTTAGACTAGAGCCCCAAATGTCTTTCTTGGACAAGGATAATTTAGCAACAGTAGTCCATGCATCAGTAACTTCCTGATTAGATTAGGGTAATGTATGGTGTTTTAGCCTTTTCTATTGTCTGGTGCTTTATTTAATACATCCTCATCCTATTTAATTTATTTTGGGCTTTCCCCTCCACCTAGACAGGGATAATTTAGCAACCGTATTCTATGCACTAGTCACTTCCTGATTAGGTTAGGGTAAATGTATATATTCTTTTAATTGTATGGCACCTTGAGATTTCATAATAGAGGGGCAGAACTGAAATATTTAAATAAATAAATAAATGTTTGTCAGGGTGTTTGTTATAACACAAAAAGGCTTCCTAGTGATAACACAGAAATAGTAGAAGTTGAATTGGTATTAGATATTACAGAATTTATAACATCTATATAAATAAAAATGTAAAAATGTTTGTGTGATTAACATAATTCAAAAACTACTGGACGAATTGACACCAAATTTGGACACAAGACACCTGTCAGGCCAACAAGTGACCATCACTTATAAAAACACTGAAAAACACAGTAGAAGAGACTTAAAAGCCAAAAAATTAAAAAAAATACATTACAAGGCATGCACAAAACCACACACATATACACATACACACACACACAAAACACATATACACAGACTGGGCCATAGCAACACATGGCAGGGGACGGCTAGTACCATATAAAAAGAAAAGGGAGATAAGCTTGCAGTGAATGCAGTGAATTAAGGGTATTGTAGGAGAAAAGAGAATGGTCAGGTCTTTTGCATTATAATACTGTATAATCTAAGTGGCCTTTCTTTCTTTGAAGGATGAAATATGGATGTCATTTTGAAGAAAAGTCCATTTAAGTCTCTCCTTGAACCAACCTCTGTTACTAAAGTCTAGCAAAATAAACGGTACTAGAGAAAAATCAGGATGTTTCATGTTTAAATCAGTAGATTTGAAAAAGAGAAGCCCTTTAGTCTGCTATTTAAAGCAGACTCAGTAGGTAAAAATGTGAGTTCTTGTGTAGTGCATTCCTTTTATCAAACCATACAATTGTGATATGCCCAAGGGAAGGGACTTGCTTGTTTAACTGTTCCATGTTAAATTGTCCCATTTCTGCTAATAATCAAGCAAAAGACTTTTAAGATCTGATTCCATATTGAGTATTTGTTTCTTCAAATAACAATAGATGCAGAACACCTGATTCTTAAATAGATCAATGTAGCACAAAAATAGTGAGTGCATTTTCTTGTCTATGTTTTTATGCTGGTGTGTTCACTTTTTATTTTGAATGAATGTTGACAGGAGTTACAGTTGAGGAGAGAAATGAGCAGCCTCATATTATTTTCTTAAGTCTTGTCATGGAAAACAGGCTCTGATTGCTTTTTAAATGCTTTGTTCTCATTCTAACTCAGAACAACATTCCTGCAGTTTAAAACTTCCTGCTTATAACATTTTTACAATATTTTGTATACTGAGTCTGTTTTAAAAAGCCTTACTGACTCAGCAGGCCAATTCAAACTTCAGACCAAAATGCCAATTATTCTCCATCCTTATCAGACAATAGTGAAAAGACATACATAAGAGATTTCATTCAAATTGTTAATATTTAGACAAGATCAGTAACATGTCAACATTTGGGGTTGCCTTAAAAGGTGGAAATGTGAGGTGCTGACTCTGTATCATGTTGATATGATTCACGGCTTCTTCAGTAATATTTCAGAGACAATCTTCAGCTCTCTTGCCATGTTTACATGGGGAAGATCAGGGAGTAAGAGGTTTAGGCCTTTTGCAATGAGCTCTCCCCATTTTTTATCTTCAGAATTAGAGCATATTCTCCTCCGTTCCTCATGGTCAGAATTAGGACAATCTCACGAGAGTCTCATGAGATTCTGGCTGAGTAGGAAGAGTATGAGGATTCGATCATCATCTTGAAATAAAAGATTCTAGCATTCAATTGTACATGGTTGAATTCACTTTTCTTATCCAATGTGTGAGTTGTTTTAGGAGGTCATGCAATGTATATAGCAGAAACTTGTGACATATTTGTGTGATAATTCTTTTAGGAGACAGGATGGATAAGCACCCAGACATACCTTGATGGTAACACTATATAACAAAATTTGAAATGTTTTCTGTTTCTGGTTTGAAAATGTTGTTTCCTATTTAATTGTGCAGTACTTACTTTGAAAGTAGTTGTTATAGTCCAGAAACTTCTTTTCTGGCTGCCACAAATTATGTTGAATTTGTTGAGATTTGACGAGATATTAATTGAAAAACTATAGCAAAATATGTTGCAGGATGCCCCACAAACACAAAGTTTGTAATAAACTTTTTAATGTTTTTTATTATAGAACCAATTAGGAAATGACATTTAGAACCCAGGAACAAAAATAGTGTAATTGGTACTTTCCAAATGTTGCACCGTTTAGGGTTCTAGAATCCATGGACAGGAAAGTCTCACAACCACTGATATCAACCAAAGCTGGGCACAAACTGAGAGGAAGAGATGCCTACTCTCTTTAATAGGCCAGAGAACTGAGTGCATAACAAGAGGTAGTATTTCCTGCTATAAACCAAATGAGAAATGTCTTTCTCATTGCTAAGATGCAATGACAGCATTGAACAGGTGTTGATCCGGAAGATATATATGGCCACTGTATTGAACATTTCTTAATTGACTCTCCAGCATATACTGAACTGCGAGACAGATATTTATATCCAATATTATCCAACTGCAGGTCCCCCAACAGAAATGATATTCTGACATCCCTCTTGCAAGGGCAGGAAAGATCCAGCATAATCAGAGTAAGCCTTTTTATTCTGAAAGCTATTAAGAAAAAAGCGATTTCCTGAAAGAAGAACCAGGAAAATAAGATTCTGACTATAAATAGAAGGTCAGCTGCTGTCCTCACCTTTTTGCCCTGTTTTTTTTACCCGTATTCTATTTTAAAATGGTCATATGACTGATCAAATAAATAAATAAATAATAATAATAATAATAATAATAATAATTATTATTATTATTATATTGTCACTGCTGGTGATGGCATCTGTCTGATAAGTATTGGTAGTAAAGGCTGCTGTTTGTGGGTGAGGTGTAACCTTTGGAACCTGGTGCAACACTCTTCAGAGCCATTGAGGGAGAAACCCTGGGGTCAAAGCCCAGGACCTTATTTGCATTTTATGTTTTGTATATACTGTGTTTATTGTGTTGATGGGCGTGGTCTCATATAAGCCACCCTGAGTCTCCCTGGGGGAAATGGAGCGGGGTATAAATAAAGTTTTATTATTATTATATTATTATTTCACCCTAAAATTCCCCCACTGGCATAACGGAGTCCAGTGTTGGTCTTCCCATGACACACAGCCACTTCCGGTAACTGTGTGTTGAAATCTGTCTCGCCAGTGTGCGAAGATGGCGAGAAAAGCCCATTTTCAGGAGTTGGGTATTCCCCAAATTCCTAATAGAAGGGAGCAGGGAAATGTCATGAGGTGGCTGGCTTTTTCTGAAGACAGATCTTGCCAGGGTATGTTGTATTCCCACCATTAAGGATGCTTTCCTCCCACTTTCCTCCACTCCCCCCCCCCGCCCCAATAAACACATTTCCCTCCTTCTTGTGAGATAACGTTGCCAGTTTCATTTTAGTGGACATTAAATCTACCGATGAATTCCTCCAGGCAGTGGAGGCTTCGGTTGCTTTGGAGAAGACAGATGGGAGCCCTGGTTGCTGGGAGATGTCTTGTGTAGTTATACCAGTTGCTGCTAACTATGAGAGAGATAAGGTTGAACACTGTGAAAGCCATCCACTCCATGGCTATCCACCTCCTCCCAATAGACTCAAATCAAGGAAAAGCTTCATGAGAACCACCACTCCTCTTGGCGTTCCCCCACCAACAGCAAGAATATTGCAGCTAAACCAAGAAATCCCAATTGGATGGCCCTCCACAAGGGTCTGCCTCCAGGGGCAAACCAAGAATGAGCAACTTGGAATTCCCTGAACAGAAGTGGAATGGGCAGATCAAAAGGCAACCTGTCAAAATGGCACTACCTAGAAAAATCCTCCACTTCGTGCAACTTCAGAGCAGAACAAACAACTCCACATCTGTATTCTTGCCCACTATGTCCTGCCTCATGCACAGAATTGTTTAAGGCTACAGACAATGAGGTCACTGTTGCCCTTTTTGGTCAAAAATTATTTAGTCGCTTTTGCTCCTTCTATTTTTATCAGTTTTATACTTATTTATGCAAAGCTTTTGACCCTAATTAAGTAAAAAAAAAACCCAGTAGATAGGGAGAAAAGGCCCTAAGGAATGATGTGATGTTAAAACAAATACCTTAACTACGTGTCCACATTTTACAGAATTATGCTTTTGTTCTGTAGTTGTATTACTTTTAATATTGATAATCCAGAGTGTGATTTCCTTATTTTGGTACAATTACATCTGAAGATACATTATTTTTTGTGTTTTAATATAGTTCAGTGGTATATTACATACAACATCTTAGGGCTTAGAATGTTATTTTCAAAAGTAATTAGTTATGTTTGCATCTCCACAACAAAAGTGGTTAAACACTGGCTCTATCTTAGTATTTTAAAATCAAAATGTTGCAAGCTGTTTATGCTGCAAAATATACCTAAGTAGTAAAGATGCCATATCTCGTGACTATAATAATAACAAAAAGCTAGTTAACAGTCAAAAAAGCACCAGGCACCAGTAACTTGTTTATAACTTCCAACTTCTACAGCAGCTACACTAATCTACAGCATCTCTATATGTATTTTTTTATGTGGAACATAAAATAAATTATTGCATGATCACAAAGTGAAATGCCAAGTGCTCATAAGTGATATTTTAAAACAATAATGCATATATTTTCCCAACTTGAAATGTGACATTTCATTTTGAGCGTTTATTCAAATAAAAAGTAGCTTAGAAATTTGTTGAAATAAAAAAATACCTCCCTTACATCTTACCTGCACTATTAAAAATGCTGCCATTGATTTTTGAGCCTGCAAATGCTCTCAGGTTGTCAGTTGTGATGTTCAATGAATTGTAATTCTTCATACATCACTGCCTCTCATCTCTCACAGCCATGATTTCAGCAGTAGTCTAGAAATCTCTGCACGCACACACAAACACGCCTTTTCCCCTTGGAGAGATGCTCTAATTGTGAATTGTACTCATGAAGCATGGACTAATTTTGATACAACAGAAACAAATTAAATGTCACAATTAATGTCTATGAATTCATATATTTTACAGTTACCGAGTTCAGCTTATTTGACCTCTAATATGAGAACAAGCCATAAGAGTTCCCCCAAATAAGGGATGCAGACCATAATTAGGATACTGTTCTGTACAGTATATTTAGAGATCAGAGATCTTTCGATTCATGTAACTTTTAGACATGTACATTTAGGGTAAACCTTGCCCCGTTTCATGACCTGGGTTTTGCTGGGGGGCCCGATCCATTTTTTGTGAGCTTTCCAAAATCGGAAAGGTTGTTTTGGTTCTTTGGGTTCGAGGCCTCAAAAATTTGGACTATTATGGGAGTTGGCATCCCACTCACTAGTTCCCCTTCCCAGTGTGCATTCTTCTTACCTGGCACCTACTGTTTCTACTCTAGAGTAAGAGGTGCTCAGTTGCAGGTGCTCTCCGGGCCTGCCTGCATGCCCCGCAACACATGCCCCTGCTTTTGTGTGCATCCAAACTTGCCTCCTTGCCTTGGAAAAAGAGTAGATGTGTGGTGGGGCATGCCAGAAGGCCCAGAGCATGCCTGCAGTTGAGCTCTGGGCCTGCCTGCCCCACCACACACACACTCTCTTTCCAAGGCAAGAAGGTAAGTTTGGATGCACACGAAAGCAGGCTTTCATGTCAAGCAGATTTTTATGTCTTGTTTCGTGCTTCTGAAGAAATTGAAGTCACTAAAGAAACGGTAGAAATGGTAGGATCGAATTCTTTGCTCAACTCTAGCAACTCTACACAGAGTTTTAACTTTAGCCTGCAATTCTTAACACTTTTACTTACTTACTACTTAGGCAATCCCTCGTTGTCCAAATAAGATTGTTCCCCAAGGTCGGTTTACTGGTGGTGGAGACATAGGTGACTATGAGGCCCTATTCTTGACCTGCATGTTCTCCCTCAGTGAGGACATTGGATTCCAGGTGAAAGGCAGTCCTGGTCGGGGTTGGCTTGATGCACCTTCCTCTTGGCACATTCTCTCTTTTGCCCTCCATTTGTGCCTCTTCAAATTTTACAGCACTGACTTCCAGCTGGAGTGCTCAAGGGCCAGGGCTTCCCAGTTCTCGGTGTCTATGCCAGAGTTTTTAAGGTTAGTTTTGAGCCCATCTTTAAATCTCTTTTCCTGCCCACCAACATTCCATTTTCCATTCTTGAGTTCGGAGTAGAGCTTTGGTCGGGTATTCGGACAACGTGGCTGGTCCAGCAGAGTTGATGGCAGAGGATCATCCCTTCAATGCTGGTGGGCTTTGCTTCTTCCAGTATGCTGACATTTGTCAGCCTGTCTTCCCAAGAGATTTGCAGGATTTTTCGGAGGCAGCGCTGATGGAATTGTTCCAGGAGTTTCACAGGCATATAACAGGGTTGGGAGGACAATAACTTTATAAACAAGCACCTTGATATCCCTATGGATGTCCTAGTCCTCAAACACTCTGTGCTTCATTCAGAAAAATGCTGCACTCTAGTATAGTCTTTAAAAAGAAATCCTGACAGCCAACCAATAAGGGATTTATAGGAAACAGAGTGTTTCAATCCAGGCAACTACTGCCTCTTCAGGAAGGCCAATTGGCTAGATATTGTTCTTGTTTAGAAAGATCACCCTCTCTGGTTGGGTTAGAAGTGGGAGCTCCACAAGCAGTTACTAGCACAGCTACACTTACTGCTTAGTCCAGTTTGATCTCACATATGTATAGTTCCTAGCTGGATGAAGATACCTTTTTGTAATGCAGGAGAGGGAGTCTTAAATCAATTGAAAAGGTGTTTTGTGAAATTTACATTAAGTTGTGAATAGAACTGTATGTCTATTTCAAATAATACTTAGCACACTATTAATCTGAAAAATATGTTCGTAACAGCTGGTAGTAGACATAGAAGTTGTATAGTATATAATGACTAGATTGAGACATCAGGCACAAAGTCAGAAACAACCAATCAGCTTTTAAGGTGGGTTTTGGAGAGCATCAAGGCCAATAATGACACTTCACCCCAATCATCCTCCCATGTTTACAGATTTTAACACTTCCTTGTCAACTTGTTTTAACTATGTGTTCCCTGTTATATCAGACAAGAGATACTTTATTTCAGTTAAATAACCAGGATAATTAGCAAAGAATTAATGGAGAAAGGGAGCCCTAAGGAACTAGGAATTAGAATTAGATCTAGCTTCTCAATGTTTTGAAATGTCATTCCACTCAATAAAGCATGTATGAATACACAAGGGAAATGCAGAGGTGGATTGCAGTGATGTGTTCTCTGTGTATATATTACAATTGCATAACACTGAGGAGCTGTTTTCCTTTTTTTCTTTGAAAAAGTACTGCAGGTAAGAGGAATCGAATAGTAGAAGAGATGTGAAGAAAACTAATTAATATTAGCGTTGTCAATGAAAACAGGGGATCTTGAGCTGAAAAAAGGGAGACCAGCATAGTATTTTTTTGCACTTTGGGAATTTGTGTGATTGGGAAATTTCATTAGTGTTGAGCTAGGTGCAGTACTTCGCACTGTCGGGTGTAACTATGATGATGATCTCCAAAACCCAATAGAGAAACCAGGCAGCCACACACTGTGCCTTGCTGGTAGGAGGGAGCTGGACACATCATGGTTTAGTGATCTTCGATTCCCCAGTGCTTCAGAACCTCGTGGTTGATGCAGCTCCCTGGCTTCCAAGACTGAGTTTGCAATACTTACCATGTCATAATCATAATATTTATTTATTTATTTGACTTGTATACCACTGCTCCCAATTTGGCTCGGAGCGGTTTACAGTAGATTAAAACAATACAATTAACTTTAAAATACAATAAAACAAGAACAGACATAGTCCCGAGTTAATCACCCATCAAAAGCTTGTCGGAGGAGAAAGGTTTTACAGGCTTTCCGAAAAGCAAGTAGGTATTATATTTAAAATGTCATTTATCTGGCTTATAACACTGTAAATACTGAACAAGACAACATGTGTCTTTCCTATGCAGAAAATGTGTTTGTAGGCAAAAAACAGACACTTTATTCAAAAGACACTGATTTATGCACACATTTTAATTTTATTTGCATAGAAACAGTATTGAGCACCCTCAGAACATTCATCTAATTGAAGCTGTAAATTTCTCCTTCATATTTTCTTTTTGTATATGATTTTTTGTGGGAGATTTAAAAATATATCTAACTGAGTTTGAGTTACCATCCATGGTGGGATTTCAAGCCTTGGGAGCAGTCTTCTTCACTTCCCACTGTTTGGGGCCAGATCAACACTGCTTTGGAGGAAGTAAAAACGCTTCCATAGCTTCCTGCTTCATGTCATTATTTCATGGTTTTCACAGAACCATAGAGTTGGAAGAAACCCCAAGGACCATCCAGTCCTGTTAGATATTTTTACCTTAGCATTTAGTCAGTGTAGAAGGAACTCTGGTTCTTAGCAGTTCTGGAGTTTGCCTGATTTTGAACAGCAGACACACAAACAGCAGAAGTTTCTTTCCAAAATCGGGAAGGCTTTCTATCTCTTGTAGTTCAACAATAGAAAACAGGAACAGTCTGTACAAAACACAATCTCTCCTTTTTTCTACTTACAACAAATTCTTCAACATCTCTCTCTCCCCCCAACAAAACAGCAATAACACAGGACTATTTTTGCTGCCTCAGTATACACAATATTAACCAATCAATGATTACATTACTTCATCCCTGTTGCTTGGGATTATTTCATACTTGCATCAGAACATGGATACATCAGAACAGTAAAAAAAGAAAAAAAGAAGCACAATTAAAGCCCTGGCAGACTGTGCAAAAAGAATCTGTGAACCCCACCTCCTCCAAGGTGAACTGGACCACTTAAACTGATCTCTACAGGCCAATGGACACTCCACCACAGACATCAGAAGAGCTGCAAGACCAAGAACAAGCCATGAGGGTAAAGACAAAGATCCACCCAAAGGAAAAGTGTTCTTGCCATGCATCAAGGGAACCACTGCCCGCATAGGGAAGCTAATGAAGAAACACAACCTACAAATTATCTACAGACCCACTAAGAAAATCCAACAAATGCTATGTTCAGCAAAGGTCAAGAGGGATTATCTCACCTCTGCAGGACTCTACAATATACCATGCAGCTGTGGACAAGTCTACATAGGGACCACCAAATGCAGCAATGTCCAAATACAAATGAAGGAACATGAAAGGGACTGTGGACTAATTCAACCAGAGAAATCAGCCATAGCAGAGCACTGATAAACCAACCTGGACACAGCATATTATTTAAGAACACAAAAATGCTAGACCACTCTAACAACTATCATATCAGGCTACACAGAGAAGGCATTGAAATCCACAACCATATAAACAGTTTCAGCACAAAAGAAGGAAGCCATGAAAACAAAATCTGGCTATCAGTATTGGAAAAAAAACAAAAAACCTCAGGACAACAAATAGAGAGCAACACTAAAAAAAACAAGGGAATTCAAAACATGAAATAATCAGGGCCAGGTAACACCTCCCCACAAGGCACACCCCCCCCGGCAGGAAGAAGCCAGTCTTTGAAGCTGCAAGGCTGTTCAATGCTAATCAACATGGCCAATTGCAACATTCACACCTGCCTTAAACAGACTTCTTTCTCTCACTCTGGACATTCCACAGGTATACATATGAACCTCACTTGCCTACTTTCCAATAGATTTCACAAGGATGTCTGCCATAGATGTGGGCAAAAACATCAGGCGATAATGCTTCTGGAACTTGGCCATACAGCCCAGCAACTCAGAATATGGATTGTTACATGGTTACATCAGCCAATGAGATTTATCTAGTCATTCTGAATTCATAATTAATCATGAATATGCTTAACTTTTATATAGTTGACAATAAGTCCAACTTACCATGTAGGAAAAGCACAAAGTACCCCATGACAAATGGCCATCCATTTTAAACATCCGATCTGTTTAAAAGCCTCCAAAGAAGAAGTTTCCCCCATACTCTGAAGCAGAGAGATCCACTGTTGAATAGCTCTTATGGTCAGGAAATTCTTCCTAATGTTCAGGTGAAATCTTTCCTGTCATTTGAACCCATTGCTCTGAGTCCTAGTTTCTAGGGGTGTAGAAAACAGCCTCCTCCTTCCTCTTTATAACACCCTTTCAAATATTTATACAGCTTTCAAACTTCTCTTCTGCAGGCTAAACATGCCCTGCTCCGTAAGAGGTGCATGGTCTCCAGAATGTTGATCATGTTAGTTGCCCTCCTCTGGACACATTCCAGCTTGTCAATATCTCCTTTGAATTGTGGTGCCCAGAATTGGACTCATTATTCCAAGTGAGGTCTGACCAAAGCAGAATTTGATAAGGATACACACAGTATTCCTAAACAACACTTCGGAATTATTTCAATATTCCTGGCAGTGGCCCTTTTCTATAAAAGGAACTAATTTCCCCTGAAGCCTCATCTGCACTGCCCTATTATTCCCCCAGGATAATGAAGTTGGTCCATGGCTGGTCCATGAGGTCACGAAGAGTCGGAAGTGACTGAACGAATGAACAACAAAAATGCAGTTTAACCTGGAACAAACCTGGAAATCCAGCTTTATTCTTGATTAAAAATCACCTGGAAAAATGTGGACCTTCAAGGAAAGTCCATATCTTCCCATGTATGGGGGGACTGCTATGCACAATCCCAGTGGAAAATCCCTATAGCCATCCTTCCTCTGTGGGCTCAGGCAGCCTGAGCAGAAGAATGGCAGTGCCACCTTCCCCTCCCTGGTCCCCTGTTTAGCCCTTCAGACTCCTGTCTGAAGAAGCTCCTGGTGTCCTGTTGAAATGCCAAGAGCTTTGCAGAAGTCTTGTGCCTCTGTCTGGAGACTTTGAAAGTAACTTTGAGGGTTAAACGGGCTAAGGAGCCAGAAAGGTGGTGTTTTGGTCCTCTGTGTGGCCTCCCAATTTACATGGAATTGGCATTTTAAATGCTGATTTCACTTGAATTTGGGCAAGTGTTAAAGGATCCACATCTGTTTTCACTAGTGGAACCAAGCATATTTGATCCAGATTTCAACTTCAAGATATACTACTAGTAGTAGTACTATCATCTTCTGTTATGGCTTAGGTTTCCCAATATATTTGAGAGGACTAGAATGAAAATGTACGGCTAAATTTTCACAGTTCAGCATTCTGTTTCGGCTTTTTAAAATCCAAGTATAATATGCTGGAATTTCAAATGGTGAGTAATAAGTAGATAATCTTGGAGAATCTAGTAGAGAGTTGCTTTCTACTTGAATTTCCAGTGTAGTAATATGGAGTTAATAGATACATTTAAAAATAGATTGCTGGTACTTTTGGATAATGTTCTTTAAAAAGTGTTGTGTTCCAAACAGTCTCTGTTCTTAATTTCCCCTGCTCCTCACCATAGCAACTCGGAGTCCCTCCTACGTTTGTTGATAGCAGTGACTGTTTGAGTTAGAAAGTCAGTGTTGAAACAGATGGGAGTGTGTGTCAGGTGCTAAACTGGCACAGAATACTCTGACAGTAAAGTAGACATTGGGTAGCCATAGTAGGATTTGATCTCACTACTACCTTGTCAGGTTTTTTCTCTGTATATCTAACTCCGTCTAAATTTAGCACCTTAGCAGTATCACCGTGTTTGGTGTTTCATTCAAATAAGAAAGTGCTAACAGTTTGTTTAAATACTGTTTAACAGCATGAAAATTGCACAGAGAGCCAAGGGAAATACCACCTTTAAATGCATTTTTACAACTTTTTTTTTACCCACTACTGTGCTTGCAAAGATTGCAGATGGAGTATACTTCCAAACTTGGCTGCCAGGCCCTGTTGCCGTCTGGACCCTGGAACTCAAATACAGAGTATTGAATGATTTTCAGTACATAGTTCAACCATTATTTTTGGTTCAAAAGAGGCAACTGCCTGCTTAATCCAGAGCTGTACTAAGATGTAAATGTCTCTTTCAGGCTGATGCAATAGGGCAATGGTTCCCAAGCTTTGGTTCTCCGGTTGTTTGGGTAATAATTCCTGGCCATTGCCTAAGTCAGGGATCTGAAGTCAAAAAAAAAAATACCTGGCGTACCAAAGATTGGGAACCACTCAAATAGAGGAATGCAATCTTTTACATATAGTATGAATTCCTTACCCTTCTTATTCTTTGCATCTTTCTTTTAATTGGCTTCCATCTTTGGAACTAGGAAAAAGTGAATATGGAACAGCTTAGACAATGCTTTTGGAAAATGAGTTAATGGGAAGTTATTGCTGATTATATGTTTTTAATGATTTTACATGGTTTTTATAATGTGTGTTAAATGTTTTTAATTGTGTTTTAGAAACAGTGTGGCATCAAATTGCTGCCAATTTGTAAGCCGCCTCAAGTCGCCTTAAGGCTGAGAAATACCATAAATAAGTAAATAAGTAAATAAATAAATAAATAAAATTCCCTTCTCATTCTATTGTCTCCTTTACTCTCTTTGGAGTGGGTATCCTACCAAAACAATGCCCGTAAATTTGACCAGAAACACTGTCTGCAGGTCCACTGAGTAGCTCACTTTTCTGAGTTATCTCACGTGAGCATTTTTCTTCTTCTGAGGAAAAAAAAAAGAAACTCTTGGGAGACCTTTTCCAATCCTTTCCTGCCAGTGTGTCAACAACCTGTGACCAGAGCCATCACCACCCTCCTCCGCCCATCTGTCTTTCCAGTGGGTAGAGAACGGTTTCCTACTGCAGGTGTTTCTTTCCTCTGGCCAGGAGATACACTAGACATGTAAAGCCTTTTAGAGGATTTGCTTTCTCTCTCAAATTGGGAAGCAAATGATCTGTGGTTGCAGATGTTCATGCCTGACAGTAAAACGTAAAACATTATTACATACAAGGCTACACTGCACTTTAAGAATCACGTTATAGATATATTGCAGTCAAAGGGTTCTTCCATATGTATTTTTCATTAAGAAAAACATATAGAAGTATCTAAAGTTATCAACCAAAACAAAAGAAAATAAGTAAAACTTGCCTAATATGACTGGCTTACACCGCTGTCTCTGTATACACAGTTATGAATCCTTTCTTGTCTTTTCATGGCTCATTGCCATGAGTATCTTCTGGTCCTCTTCTCTCAAGGTGCAAGCACTCAAAGAACCATAAACTGTCTGATGAGTTTACAGTTCGATAGCATATCAAGGTCCTTGATTGGCTAGTTTCAACACCCACTGTATTTATTGGAGTTCTCCCCTTCCCAATACTGTTACCTGCCCCCCCCCTTTCGATACTGAGCCAATCTCTCTGTTTATAATGCAGAATACCTTATGCATTTGTAGTGAAGATCATATTGTAAAGCTTATAATGTACAACATTCCACTATCATAATTACACTATCACAAATTCTGTGGTTGAACATAACAGATGTTCAGTAGGTGGCATTTTTATCACACAATCTTCATAATAATAAAAATTTCTCCAGAAAAATGTCTTTCATAAACCTCCCCCCTGCATAATACCTTCTTCTCTAGTAGCAGCCAGAAATAATTCTCATTATGGTTATCTATGCAGGAAAACACAACTACTTATCACCCTTGCATTTGTTACATCTCAGAGTATTTGTAACCAAACTAACAATAAAAGAGCCCACATGATCAGGTCCTTGATTTAGTTAAGCATTCTTTCCCCCCTACAGTATCCAGCTAGATCCTCTTGGAAGCTACAGATAGGAGATGACAGCAATAGCCTTCTGGTGCTTTAGCTTCCATTATCAGTTATATTGAGGGATTCTGTCATACCCTCCATTAATTTGTTTACTCTGATTTTAAAACTATTTGCCTCGGTAGACATCAGGTTCCATAGTTTAAAGATGTACCATAAATATCGTACCAATTTTGCTAGATTTCAAGTTCCAAGATTTCTTGTTGTTGTTGATAATGATGATGTTGATGTATAGAACACCAAATGAAGATGGTGTTGAGACCTGTGAAAATCTCTGAGGATGAGGAGAGGGACTTTTTGGTGGAGCCTGAGGTTTTTACTTCTGAGCCTGTTACTTCTTTGGTGGAAAACTGAAAGTGTTCCTCCTATTGATGGGAATGTTTTGGTTGTATTTGTTGTTAGGGAAACAGAAGATGGTTCTCATGAGACTCTGTGAAGGATTGACTCTAAAAGGAATGTGGAGACAGGAGCTCTGCCTGTAACTCAATGATTACAGTTATGAAGAGATAGTGCGAAGCAGAGACAAATTTGTTGTTTCCAGAGGCTGAAACATAAGCAAAGGAACCCAGGTGTGAGAAAGAGTGGTGTCATGGGTAAGAATTAGAA
This sequence comes from Anolis sagrei, assembly GCF_037176765.1. NCBI lineage: Eukaryota > Metazoa > Chordata > Lepidosauria > Squamata > Anolidae > Anolis > Anolis sagrei. The sequence continues at coordinate 104,705,920 of NC_090024.1, forward strand.
TTCTTAAATGTTTTGAGATAATGTTCATTGAGAGATCATTTTTGGATTTTCATGGGTCAAGTCGCCTGTCTAGAGAAGTCAGAGTTATGCGTTCTTGTCTTTGGTTCTATATTTTGCTTTTCTGTTTAAGATCACTGCCTCTTGATTTGATTACAAGTCTTGGTTCAAGTTTTCAAGCCTTTGGATATAGTTTTGGTTTAAGTGTTGAAACCCCTGGAAAACAGTTTCTTGGGATTTTGGGTTCATATTCAGAGTTGGTCACTGCTATTTGTTAAGCTCAAGTATATCAAGCTTATGGATATAACTTTGAAAATTGCTTTTACAGTCTGGGTTTTTATTGTACCTTAGTGATTGCTTAGTATGCTGATTTTGGAATGTCTTTTGGATTATTGTCTACTCATTTTTGAAACTGCCTTTTCTATTAAATACTCTTTTCTTAATAAACGTATTACTTATTATCAAACTGTGTGGTGTTTTGGTAAAAAGGAGTCACGCAGATGACTGTGCTTATGGCAAAGGCATCAATGACAACATTGGGAAATGGAGCTCAAAAGGTGTGGGGATACCAGGACATAATATATTACACTACAACCTCTGGCCAAAATGAAAATAAAGCCATCTGGATTGGGAAACTTCGAGAAACCATTAAGCTAAAGTTTTCTAAAGCGTAATGTGAATTTAGCAGCATTTAGGCCTGCAAAGTTGTTAGTATGATGTTTTGATTGATGAACTGCAGGAGTAAATAAAAATTCTATGGCATCAGGGTCACAAATCACATTATCTAAGAAATAACACACACAATTACCTACCCTGGCATTGAAATCATCAGCCAGAATTATTTCCACAAGGGGAAAATTATTTTCTAAATCTTCAGTGTAAGTGGTAAAATCTTCCAAAGTTCTTAGCAGCATGTTTTGAGTTAAGTTTGTAAGGATATAAACATTTACTATGATGTAAAAAGGTTTTCCCCAAGTGGAGATTAATTGCTTGAGCTAAAGCGGGGGGGGGGGGGGGGCAGCTTGGGAGAACTGTACAGTCAATATGTCTAGAAACAGAGGTAGCTAGACCATCAGATAGGCATCCATATTTTTTAGCTCTAGACCCCTAAGATAATGTGGTAGGTAGCCCTCAAGATTTATATCAACAGACGCCCATGTTTCCTGCAGTAAAATGATGTCAAAATCCTTCAGATAAGAAATAAAAATAGGGTTGGTTTTTCCTCTGTGCCCATTGTGCCCATTGTCCTCACCAATGGGCACAATGTCATCTATATTTTTCTGGAGACACCCATTGTTAGGATTTACCATGCTAGCCACAGATAAGGACAAAGTTGTCACGTCAGAGTTGCCATTGTTCATGCTGTGGACATTCGCCATAGTTGGAAACTTGAATGTGTAGTCTAGCAGGTAGGGTATCCCTGGAGTAACAAAATTCAAAAGTCTAAATCCAATTATTAATGAGAGTAGACCACTAAATAAAATAGAACTTGATAGGCCAACATTTGAAGTTGCTTCACATACAACACAACAATTATCTAATAAGGAAGTTAGCACAGTATGATTGGTAGTGACAGCACTATCTCCACCCAGATGTTATGCCTGATACAGTGCCGGATGCAGAAAAAATGCTTCAAGATGCAATGATTGTTTGTCTTCTTTGTCTGTTATGGATTAACAAAACCCCAACTGCAAATTTGATCTTTCAGGGGGAACTTTGTTCAGTCCATCTGAAATGGACTGAACAACATTGTCCCAGGGAACTCAACCAATAACGATAATAGCTTTATCATTTGGGCAAGAATGCCAGTTTATTAAGTTCTTCCAGGCCACTGCTGTTCCCAGGCACTGAGCATAACTACAGTTATTACATATATTAGAATAATAAAATCCCAGAGTTGGAATGGGATCCATGAACCATTTAGTCCAACGCCTTGCTTTATGCAGGATCTCCAGATAAAGCATCTCTAGTTAAAGACATCTAGAGAAGGATATCCTACCACCTCTCTACACCATTGTTTCAATTGCTAAACTACTCAAAGTATCAAAAAGTTCCTTTTGATATTCAATTGAAATCTACCCTCCTGTAATTTAAAATCATTAGTTGGTTCTCCCCTCTGGAACAGGAAAGAACAGACCTGCACCCTAGTCTCTGTGCTTGCCCTTGAAGTATTTAAAGACTTCAGTCACACCATCCCACAAGTTTCACTTTAGAAATTCTGAACATACCTAGCTTCCACAGCCTTTCCTCGTATGTTTTGATCTCCATGCCTTTCATTGCCTCTATGTCTCACTACTTCTCTCGCCTTAGAAACTATGCTTCTATTATTGACCTGCTGAAATAGCATTAGGCATCTTTGCTCAAGTATCATATTACTGTCTTATCTTCAATTTATGATCAGAAATTATCCTAAAGTTCATTTTGCCTGTACTACTGCTGGGTTATATCGCCACAAACAAAGTTGAAAACTTGGCATTATACTAAATTTCCTTTGACCAGAAGCTGGCTACTTGGAGTGCCTCTGGTGTTGCTGTAAGAAAGTCCTGCATTATGCATGTGACAGGGCTCAGTCTGCATTGTAGTAGGTGGTCTGTGATTTGCTCTTCTCCACAATCGCATGTTATGGACTCCACTTTGTAGCCCCATTTCTTAAGATTGGCTCTGCATCTTGTGGTGCCAGAGCGCAGTTTGTTCAGCGCCTTCCAAGTTGCCCAGTCTTCTGTGTGCCCAGGGGGGAGTTTCTCATCTGGTATCAGCCATTGATTGAGGTTCTGGGTTTTAGCCTGCCACTTTTGGACTCCCACTTGCTGAGGTGTTCCTGTGAGTATCTCTGTAGATCTTAGAAAGCTATTTCTTGATTGATGGCATTGACTTGCTGGCTGATATCTGAACAGAGGATGGGCCAGAGATGTCAATGCCTTGGTCCTTTCATTACTGGCTGTTACTTCCCAATGGATGTCAGGTAGTGCAATATTGACTAAACAGTATAAACTCTCCAGCGGTGTAGGGGCTTGACATCCTGTGATAATGTGGCATGTCCCATTAAGAGCCACGACCACTGTTTTTTTAAATATATTTTTTAATTGAAGATTCTATGTATGAGATAAAAAGGCAAAAAATAGAAAAGACAAAAAGAAAAAAGAGAAAAAAAGAAAAACAAAATGTTTTAATGCAGTGAGATGTATTCCACACTGGGTATGTGCATTAAACAGAGTAGCAAAGCACAAGTGCAGATGTCTTCACTGTGTTGGTTGTGATCCCCAGGTTGTGCCAGTCAGCTTTCTTATGATATTATTTCTAACACCCAGTTGCTTGATAGTCAGGCAGTGTTTCTTGTAAGTCAGAACACGGTCCAGGGTAACTCCCAGGTATTTTGGTGAGCTGGAATGCTCCAGCAGGATTCCTTCCCAGGTAATCCTCAGAAGTCGAGATGCTTGTCTGTTCTTAAGATGAAGACAGGTCCTGCAATCTGCTGCCTTTCAAAACCATCTTCTATGTGCTGAGTCAGATGCAACACTTGTGATGTGCAGCTTTTCCCTTTCCTGAAGCCAGCTTGCTGTGGAATCGTACATGGGTCTTCCCCCCCCCCCCATAATTCTATGTAAACTATGTCTCTCCAGAACTTTATAGATGGTACAGTAAGGAGATTGGTCTATAGCTTTTTGAATCATCACAGTCTTTCTTTGGTTTCAAGATGGTTGACTCTTGCTTTTGACCAGCTTTTAGGGATCTGACAGGATGTAATGCTATAGTTCTTTTTTTTTTCCTTCCAGGTCAGCTGCTTTCCCATTTTTACATTTAATTAAGAGCCATTTCCAATTCGGTAGATGAAAAATGTTCATTAAGGTTGTTGTTCTCCTTATCTGGTTAAAATATTAAAAATATTCAATTGATTAAGTAAGTAATTCAGCAGCTATCAAGATTACAGATTTGCCTTCCCTTTATTACCTCTACTATTAATTCTGAGTTCATAGACTAGATCTGCAAATGTGCGGTGTTATGTCTTGAAGGATATATTGACTGAAAAATACAGTGAGTTGTTTTTTTAATATATATTTTATTGTTTTCTTCACATTTACAATAAAAAGGGATGGGGGGTAGCACGGAAAGGGGAATATTATGGAATGGGGGTGGGAATGGTAGGGTGCTTTCAGGATTACCCAGGGTGTCTCGATTAATTGTACTTTTATGCATGTGTGTGCTTACATAAGCATATACACGTATCTGTGCATCTTTATCTATTAAATCATATACATGTCTACACAAACATATTTTTTATCTTCGCTTATTTTTGTTATTATCCTCTTGTTTATATTTTCCTTGAATTTCAGTTACAAGTCCATAATATATATCTCTTTGTTTTCTTCTTTTACAAAATCCAGAACTGCTTTCTAATTGGTTTTTTGAGGTTTTGTATAATTGTGTGACATTCTTTGGGTCAATATGTCCATATTTATTATATCCATTATTTTTGCTGTCCACTGCTCCGTTGTAGGGATTTCCTTTGTTTTCCATACTTTCGCGAGGGTCATCCTTGCGGCTGCTATTAGGTAGAAGAATATCTTATCTTTATTCTTTTCTATTTTAGAGTCTAATATTCCCAATAATAGTGTTTCTGGCTTTGGATTAAATTTTATATCCAGCGAGTTGTCGTAGAACAGACTGAAATAGATAAAATGCATCCATAGAAAAGTATTATAAAACACATATAAAATTTATGATACAAATTTAAAACAGATTGCATGTGGCGTTCATGGTTACTGTTTGTTTTTATTTTAGAAGCTTTGGCTTCTTTAAAAAACCGTGCTGTTAAAAGAACAGCAAATTCTGTCAGTTTTGTAATGTTTTCACCTATTTTTAATGTGGATCCTACCTTTTGTTCAGATAAATTATTCAAGAAAGAAAATATCAGAATTTCAAGCCAAGTTTGAAAGCTTCATCAAATAATTCTTTAAGTCATTGATGGAGTAGTGTTGGTCTTCATATTGTATCTTTTTATTTAAGTTAAATTACTTCATGGAACCATGCTTTGTCAAGCTTTTGTGATAATACTGCTTCCTATATCATCCTAACTTAACTTTGTCATTGTCCTTGGCTTTTCTCTGTTTCCTTTTCAGACTTTGATTAGGGTCACTAAACACTTCTGTAGATCAAATGTGAATATGTGTTATACTCTGAATCAAAAATGTTTGTGCTTCAGTTTACTATCATCATCATAATCATTATTATGATTTTGTGAAGATTCAAACTGGCAGTTGTCATTTCAGAGCTAAAACAAAAACAAATCATGTTTCTTATGACCTTCCTCTCAATGATGTTCTTTACTCAAGATGCCAAAACTATTACAGACCATTTCAGTGGCACTATATTTTCTTACTTCTCTTTTTGATCTATATGTTTCAGAAGTCTCAGAATTCAGACATTCCCTATGGAATACTAGTGTTTGTGGATATGTGATGTTTTTTTCAGGGAGGACAGCTGGGAATATTTTATCCTGTGGAAAACATAGGCTATAAATAAGAATGCTGATATACATGGGTTTTTTAAAATAATGCTGGATTAAATTGGGAGGGGGATCTCATTTTGCTGATCTTTTAAGATGCTGCTGCAGTAGGACTGGCAAAACAAAATCCAGGAGTATGCCAAGATATAGATCCTTCTTGCAGTAGTGTTATAATATCAGTTCCTCGAGAAAAAGACAAAAGTACAGAAAGGCAGTGTATGGTTGACTCTTCTAGTGTGCCCATAGACTTTCTAATAGCATGCAGATTTCATTTATTCATAGATATGTTAAATCTCTTTTGGTGCTTGCATGAAATTATGCTTGTTTCTCGCCACAAACGTTATCTTTGCCTGTTCTCATATTTAATGACCCATTTGAGCCTTCTGCATGACAAACTAGAAAGTACACATTATGATGGTGCCTTTATTAGACTAAGCAGGAGGCACAAAATTCATCACACTAGCTTTTGAAGTCTTTTAACATCTTTAGCAGACATGTTAGTGAAAATATGCAGGGGAAGAAAAGTTATTTTAAAGTTTCCCCAATCCAACTATGAGTTGACTGGGAACAAAACCAGTAGAAGAAAGCAATAACATTTCATTTTCCCATTTGCAACTGCGGTGTGTACCCCTATGAGAGCTAGGTGTGTATTTGTCCAATGGTGAGATTCCTTGAAGAATCTGATGTCTAGATAATCGTGGATATTTGAGAAAATCATAAATATTTTTATTCTATAAAAGGGGCCATTCATAATGTTAGAAAATGTACTTTTATTATTAACTAGCTGTCCCCTGCCACACGTTGCTGTGGCCCAGTCTGAATATATGTGTTTTGTGTGTGTGTGTGTATGTATGTAATTTATGTGTGTGTGTGTGTGTGTGTGTATTTGTGTATATGTGTAAATATTTTGTTTTGCACATGCATTGTAATGTGTTGTTTTTATTTTTTGGCTTTTAAAGTCTCTTTCGCTGTTTTTTTCATGTTTTTTTTATGAGTGATGGTCACTCATTGCCCCAATATGTGTATTGTGTCCAAATTTTGTGTCAATTTGTCTAGTGATTTTTGAGTTATGTTAATCCCACAAACGAACATTACATTTTTACTTATATAGATTATCATGTATTTTATTTATTGATTTCATTGGAATAGATTGGATTTGGATTGGATTGGTTTGGATTTACATCCCTCCTTTCTCCCAAAGTCGCTTGGGATATCTGTTTGAACAAATACAAAAGTTACAACAGTATTAAATATCAGTCCAATCAAAACATTATTTTTAAACAATGATTTAAAAAATAATTAAATATGCATACAATGTATATTTCCTAATAAAATGGCACATCCACTGCACGGCCTTCTATTCCATAGATACTGGCTGAAGGTCTATTTAAATAGGGAAGTATTTTCCAGTCAGCAAAAAGGGATCATAGAAGGGGCTAAAGAAGCTTCACTTAGGTAGGAGTTTCACAAAGAAGGCTCTCTCCCATATTTTGACCAGAAAATCCTGGGTGATGGTGGAATGGATAGAAAGCCCTTCACTGAAGACTGTAAGAGTCAGACAGGCTTATACAAGATACTCATCCCAAGTAGGGTAATTAGTAAAAGGAGGGGTAAAATCTCAACTTCTCAAAGGCAGCTGAGGGAAAGAAAAAATGGAAGAGGTTGAGGAGATACAATAAGTTTATACAGAAATACATTAAGGATGCAAAGGATTTATTTCTCTTGCAGCTGAAGATTAAAGGGGGGGAGGTTGAAGCCAGAGGCTTCAAAGAAAAGGCAGGATTTGAAGAAGCTTTTGAAAAAAGAATGTGAAATTATACCATGTAAATGTTCTGGAAGACAACATTGAAGTCAGCAAAGAAGAATGGACATTTAAATAAGGCAGTTTAAGGGGCAGTTATGGGTCAGAGACTTGGATCATGGTATTTAAGGATGGACAAAATTCTTCAATTGAAAAAATTTGGTGCCTCATTACCACTTGGTTGTTACAATTTTGCACAAATGCTGCTTTTTTGTCCTCTTGTGCAGGTTCTTCTTTATTCGAGGAAAAGTTGTCTGCTCATATTACCAAGAGAAGTAAAGGCAGTGTCTTGATTAATCATCTATAATTAACTACACAGGGAGGAATTGTCTCTTCAATGTAGCAAGCTAGGGCATGATGAGATCTTCTGTTGGAACTAGACAAATTTCAACTGGATCAGGGCACTCACTCCTCATGGTGAGGGCTATTAGTTATTTAACCAACTTATCTGAGGATCTTATGCTTGCTAGCCAATGAGGAATTGTTAGCTCTCAGGCTTAATTCTCATAGAGGTAATAAACCTGCATTTGTGCTGTGTAACTTTAGTCTGCAGGTAGGAGCTTGGGGCTCTTCCTGTCAGGACCAAAATGTAGGATCCGTCTCAGTTTTACCTGAGGCATTGAAATGCTGTCTCAGGTAAAACTTAATTAACTCAGAGAAACTGGGATTTCCCAGTTTGGTCCAGATTAATGAAACTCCTGGAAAGATCCGGACCTTAAGTTAAGGTCCGGATCTTTCCAGGTGATGGCCCTTTGGGGATTGACTCCTGGGACTACTTCTGCAGTCCTGGAGGTCAATCCTCACAGCCATCCTGGTTCTTCAGGCTGAAATCAAGATAGGGATATTTCTTTAACATCTGCAACCTCATCAATATCACCAGACAGACTAAGAATCAGTCCCTGGGCAGAATATTTAAGACATTCAGGGAAGCTACTTTTGCTTTCTCATTGGAACCCACTACAGTGAGGATTACTGCTTCTTTGGCATTTTTATACACACACACACACACACAGGTATACTCACCATCGACAAAATGGGGCTCATCCTCCCTCCAGGGTAGGACTTCTGTTTCCTCCACCACCCTAAGCTACAACTATCTGCTTCTTTATTTTGACTACCTCAGCATGATCAGTCTCCAAAACTGACATTGTTTAAATTGGTGGAGGTTCTGCAGGCACCCATGTAGTGTAAGGGAGATTTAGAAGTTGCCTTTTAGCTACCACCATTACGGAATGCACAGGGTGTACAGCTTTAAATGACATTCAATAACCAGAATGCAATTCAATAAATAACAACATTCACAAATCACACCAACATGCCTTGCATCAGGCCCGTAGCCAGGATTTTGATTCGGGGGTGGGGGGTGGGGCTGAGTTTGATTCGGGGGGGGGGGGCTGAGTCTGAGTGAAAGAGGGTCTACCCTAGCAAACCTTTTGTATCGTTACCCCAATACCCCCATGCATATGAGATATATTGTGCATGGTGATCAGATCATGATATGAATAAACATAACAGTTTAAACAATGCACTAGTAAGGCCTTCTCGTGGACCACCATGAGATTTTCAGGGGGGGGGGGCTGAAGTCCCTCAAGCCCCCCCCTCCCCCCGGCTACATGCCTGCCTTGCATGGGAAAGCAAGTACACCCCTCCTCACTCAAGCATCTCCACTGGCTGCTGATAAGTTTCTGGGCCCAATTCAAAGTGCAGGTCATTACCTATAAAGCCCTAAACTGTTTGGGTCCTGCTTATCTTCGTGACCGTATCTCCCTCTATGAGCACTAAGATCTGCCGTGGAGGCCCTTCTCTCTCTCCCACCTCTGTCACAAGCATGATTGGTGGGGATGAGAGCGATGGCCTTCTCAGTGGTGGCCCTCGGCTCTGGAATTCTCTCCCCACCCTGTCCACCTTTCGGAAAGATTTGAAGACTTGGATGTTCTAATGTGCCATTGAATAATGGTTTAACTACTTATTAAGTCTGCCTAGCCCTAATCCTTTTTAAAAAAATCTTTATTGAAGTTTTGAGTATACAGTTAAAAAGGAAAGAAGGAAAAGGGAAAAAATATCTAAAATTAAAGAATAGAGATAGAAAGACATGGCAGTTATATTGACTTCTTGGTATCTTCTAGAGGTCAATTTCTTTTCTCTCTTCTTCTTCTCTCCCATCGCCTTCTATTTCTTATTTGTTCCTTCCCCTCTCCCCTTAATCTCTTGCCTTATATCTGATTTTTTTTAAAAAAATTAAAACAAGATCTTCTTGTTTCTTTCTTTGCAGTATTCAGTTACTTTTTCCCAATTTGTTTCTTTCATATTTATTCCTTTACTTTTTGACACGAGAAAGGTAAGCCTATCCATATTTTTGATCTCCAATATCTTTGTTAAACGCTCATTTTCATCTGGGGTTTCTTTTTGCTTCCACCTTCTCGCATAGCAAATTCTTGCCGCTGTCATAATCAGAAATAGTAACTTGTCCGTGTTTTGTTCTATATCTAGTCCGTGCAATCCTAGCAAGAATAGTTCTGGTTTCCATGGGATATTTATCTTCAATATTTTTTGTAGTTCTTTCTGTACTTCTTTCCAATATATTTTTGCTTTGGCACATGTCCACCACATATGGAAGTATGAACCTTCTGTTTCTTTACATTTCCAGCATTGTGTACTCATGTTCTTGTAGCTCTTCCCTAGCTTCTTTGGCGTCATATACCATCTGTATGTTGTCTTTACCCAATTTTCTTTCAAATCTATTGCATAACTATATTTTAGTTTTTTCCTCCAGATCTCCTTCCATTCTTCATTCTTGATGGTTCTTCTTATGTTTTCATTCCATCTTCTCATATAGGTCTTTCCCTATTTTGATTCTAGTTCCCATTCTAGTAATTTTTATATAACTTATATTTATTAAAACATAATTCCTAGCCCTAATCCTTTGGTTGGATCGCCAGCACTTTATTCCCAGCTTGGCCCTACACTTTTGTATTTGTCCTGTCCTATTAGTCTCAAATCTGCACATGCTCACTTTTCAGTTACCGGTTGTTTGATGTCTGGTTTATGTTTTATGATGTTTTAAATTTCATTGGATTTACTGTTTTGATATATTTTACAGTTATATGTTTTTAATTGTGTTATTTGTAACCTTTGTTTATATTGGGCTTGGTCCCCATGTAAGCCGCCCTGATTCCTTCAGGGGAGATGGAGGTGGGATATAGGAATAAAGTTATAATTATTATTAACAAACTAGTTGAGGCTCCTGCTGATTGCAAGCAGGAATGTCCATTTCCTCCTTCTACCTCCAGGAACAGGATGGTCTTATTGCCTAAAGTCCTGCAAGGGAAACACTTTACTGTTACTGGAGTGCTGATAGTTACTTGCCTAAAGATAAAAGCTAGTCAAGCAATACACATTTGTGTATAAATATTTAAATACTGTTAAATGATGCAGTGTTTTATTTTTGTTTGGGATAATTAGATTTTTAAGGAGCTGTATGAAACAGCTAGATATTGACTTGTTCAGTGGACTGTTGAAGGCAGCAAGCCAGGCACAGTGACACCATTACACTCTTTGACCATTTGCCTGCAGCATAACCCAGCAAAACATATTCAGTTTACTGAGTAGTTTTGTCAGGGGAGGAAAAATTAAGTTCCGACTCTTATGTTTTGAAAATATTGCCTATGGCTTCTCAGAGTGATCAATTTATGGACAGCACCTCCCACGTAGTAAGGAATGCCATTGGACAACTATTCTGGGGGATCTATTAAATTTTTATGGCAAAGGAAAGGAGGGTGTCTGTGATTATTAGATGTATATATTTTCTTAATGAACATTGATCCTGGTTATGTCCTAAAACGTTCAAAAGAATGTACTGTCTTAATTCCTTTCTTCTTTCTGTGTTCCTTTTGTGATCTGAGAGCCACTTACACAAAATGTAAGAGACTGTTAACTTTTTCAGTGTGTGCTTCAATTAAATGGAAGGCATGTCACAGGAGCATTCTTCCTTACCCCTGCCATCCTGCGCATACACCAACTGAGGCATGCCACAGCCTTGGGGCTTTGTCGCAGCTGCAAATCCAGCTTGTGATATGCCTTTCACTTCAGCAAGAGACATGCCAGGAAGTACTACAGCCCCTAATTGCTCAGGAGTAAAGTGCATGAGGCATATAATATTTCTTCAGTTATATATTTTCCTTGATATTAACAGTCAGAAATGGGGCTGACAATTGGAAGCAAACAATGGGATAATAAAACCTCTTATTTATATTGACTCCATTCTGCTGGCTGTCACAGTGCTTTCCCTCAAAACATGTAACATGTCCAATGTTAAGTTCAGCCAAGACTGGAATCCTGTAAACAATGGCATAATCAGCATCCTAGGATACTGCAAGAAACATGTTTGTGTTTAATTTGTCACAGTAAGTCGTAACAGGATCAAGTGTGTGTGTGTGTGTGTGTGTTAAAGAAAACCTTATGCTATTAATTATTATATGCAGCTGCTAGTGTAGGACAACTAGTAAGTTTGGACCACACCTGGTGGGGTATAACTGTGTGGTTTTTAGAATACAGTTTAACTTTTGCTCTGAGGAGCCTTTGTTCAGGCATTTTGCTCAACCATTTCTATTGCTCTCTCATTTGGATGAAGATGAAGAAGCTTTATTCTGTATTGCTTACAAAGGCTATGTAAGTTTGTTGCACTGTTTGTAACATTGCAAGTTTATGTTTTAACTCTGCTGATAAGAGTAAAGTTTTTCTGTTCTTTTTCCTCTTGCCTGGGTGCAATGTTATTGTGTCTTCTGTATTGGACTTGACTGAAATACGCTTAGCGCAACATAATTGACCAAGCATAATAATGACCTGCTATATGTTTCAAAGGGAGCCCCTGGTGGCGCAGTGGGTTAAGCCGCTGAGCTGTTGACCTTGTTGATCAAAAGGTCACAAGTTCAAATCCAGGGAGCGGTGTGAGCTTCTGCTGTCAGCTTCTGCCAACCTAGCAGTTCGAAAACATGCAGATGTGAATAGATCAATAAGTACTGCTTTGACCGGAAGGTAACAGTGCTCCATGCAGTCATGCTGGCCACATGACCTTGGAGGAGTCTACGGACAACGCCACCTCTTCGGCTTGGAAATGGAGATGAGCACCACACCCCAGAGTCGGACACGACTGGACTTAATGTCAGGGGGAAACCTTTAACCTTATATGTTTCAAATGTAAAGATTGAGAGTAAATTACAGAACTTGAAATTAATGCATTTATAATATTTAATGTAATATCATCATCATCATCATCATCATCATGGACAATCAATCACTTGTGGCCAAGTATGATTTTCTTCCAGAGGTAGAGTTTTAGCAATCAGTCTTTAAATTACTGTGAATATTTATTCTGGATCCACATAGTCTTTCACATAGATTTCCAGATGGGAGGCAGTCATGATAAAGGTTAGCTCAAAGTACACTCTGGATCACACTCCTCAACAACATAAGAACTGCCTTCAGGATCAGAAAGACAACCTGGAATTGTTTCGAATGTCAGGCGATGCTTCTTGAAGACAAACAGTACAGATAGCTAGTTCTCTTTCATCACCAGTCTTTGGCTGTCTCTGAATTTGAAAGCTTTCATTAGTTCTCGCTGCTATTAATGCATAATGTGAAGCCTTTCCTAGACAAGTTATAAAACTGATTAAACAAAGCAGAATACAAAAGAAACCCAATCCAGGATGCTTAAATGTTTTCAAAGAGTCCTATCCACAGGTTGCCCTTTATATTTTGTGGTGATCATAATCATTCATTAGAGAAGGAAACTATATTTGGAATGCAAGCTAAAGGATCATGGTGACAGGAAAAAAAGGAGTAAGTTCATTTCTCATTATGCTTAAGGAACCCTTCTCCAAAATAATTCTACTTTAAGTCGCTCTTCCACCTTGGCTCCTCCAATATTATTGGTAGCAAATGGAAAGAAGAACAGCAAGGCACATTTCCTTTCTTTTGTAAGGTCCAAACTAAGCAAAGAGAAGCATTTTTTGTGAGAGATAGAAGAAAAGCCTTCTGTAGTCAAATTTATAGCAAGTGGGCAGAACAATTTTTTCAACCCTAGACCTTGAAGCAACAATTTAATTAATGGCCATGTTTTTGGAAGGCTAGTTTTTATAGGCTGTTTGAAGGGAACATCTACTGATACTCATTGTTTATATTCTAGAGCCTAGCAAGAGAAGTACTACCTAAACAAAACAGTTGCCTGGGAGATAACTAAATTTTATCAATACATTTTTTAGAAATCTAATATCTCAGTCACAATTTGGGATATACATAATGCTTTAGACATCTACATCAGGGGTTCTCAAAACTTTTTTAGCTGTGGAACTCTTTTTGAAAAAAAAGTTTCTCATGGAGCCCCAAGAAATGTTTATATATTATTTTGTATATTGTATTATATATAATGTATAGGCAAACTTTTTAACACATTGTATTTTAACATTTGACAGACAGGTTGGGCCAGTGGCAGATGAATGGAGAGTGTCAATATGAACTAGCTGGGAAATAAAATGAACAAATTCCTATGCACTTCACATATCTCATTTGTAGTGCAAAAAAGGAAGGAAAGAAAGAATAATACATTATTTAAACAATTTTAACTAACATAAACTTAACAGTATTTCAGTGGAAGACCCCAGGGGCAGGAAAAGCACAATGAAAGCACCCTCAACAGATAGCCATACAACAGTTGCAATAATAGTAATAGCAGCATTAGGAGCAACCCTACGGGCCATCTGTTGGCAAGGAAAGGGGTTTTTAGAGATGAGGGAGGTAGGGAAAAAAGGCATTTGGGGTGAGGGAGGTGGGGAGGTAGAGAAGCAGGAAAGAGGAGGAAAAGCTTGGAGGAGGAGGGAGGAGGAGGAAACCGTGAAGTCCCTCAGGGTGCTTCACAAAGCCCCAAAGGCTCCATGGAACACACCTTGTGAATCACTGATTTACATGATTATGGTACTTGAAACTGAAAAGGTGCTTGTACAAGTTAGAAAAATACACATTAGTTACACTGTTGTTTTGGATTGATGATGTGATGTAGTTTCACCTTTGTTTTGGCAGGGCAAGCAGAGATGTTTATGCCATAGAGCAATGGTGGGGAGCAATAAATCACAATGCATTGTTAATAGGGAAACTTCTTTATCTTGTATGGGCACACAAAGTAGCAATGGGTATTGCTCTTTTAATATACACATGAGCGTTGATGCACACTTTTGCCTACAGATGAAGGAGATGTTGTTCTTCTGAGGAGGAGGAGGAGGAGGAGGAGGGGATGCACTTCTGTTGAAGATGTGTCAGCTTGTGATTTGGTGTTAAATCTCAGAGATCCTATTCGCTGTCCCCGCCTAGCTCCCCCCATCCCCATTTCATTCTTATGGTCACACTTTCCTATCCTTTTCCCAATGTTTATTTTTCCCAGTGTACGATAAGATCTGCCTCCATCTCCTGCTCCATTTTCCTGCTTCTGTGTTCACAGTTAGTAATTTTCCTACTTTGTACCCTCAACTTCTCTATTCAGGCATATCTACCCAGCACCAGTCTTTTGCGGTCACTTCAGCCCTTCTATGTGTTTCTTGATATTTATTGTATGCTACCCACCTGTACACAGCAACCCTCCTATTTTGATGACAAATGGAATATTTTTTCCTAATCCTATGGGGATATAGGAATAGAAATTAGAGGACAGAGCCTAAAGGGCTGGAATCAATTTTGAACTTCATCTGTGGATCAACTTCAGGCAAATATTCTTCTGTCATGGGCATAGGAACACAAGTGGATTAGGCCATAACTGATTTTAGCTCAGCATTCTGTTTTCAAGAGTGTTTATCCAGAAGCCCACATGCAAGACATGTAGAGCATGCTTATCATTTCCTGTTATTTCTTCATAGCATATGATTTCAGCAGTAGATTGACTTTTTTAGTTATAAAACTAAACCTTCTATCATTTGTCTCAGATTTTTTAACAGCCATCTAAAATGGGTCGTAATTTGTGGTAATCAAATGTGCCTTAATTATGGCTGCATGAAGTAATGGTTTCTTTTGCCAGACCTAAATTCATCAGTCATTTTTACTGCATACCTTCACATTCTGGTATTATAAGACATAAAAAGTATTTTGATTTTCTCCACAGTATAGCTCCCATGATCATTTTCATTGACAGTCTATCCATTGTTTTTCATAAGTTGTGTTGGTCTTTCTTCTCATTAAAAAAGCACTTTAGGATGTTTAATGCCTTACCCCAGCAATGACATCACGTATACGTCAACTCCTCTTGCCATAGACAGTTCTTTTGACTTGCTTTTTGTATTTGCATATACCTTTCATAGGGAAAAATGTAATAAATCATCTTAGTGTAATGTCTAAAACAATGTTTGGAGTAATGTAGTTAGTCCCATCTGTAAAATCAGTCCAGCATAATAAGCTATGGGTTCTCTGGTCAAGACTACATGTTATACTTCAAAATATTTGTCTACTAGTGAATGTGAATGCACAATGATTTGTAGATGGAAGTCAGTTGGTAAGAGAAGATTTAAGAAATTCTCTTTCCTCTCACTGTCTACAATCAAACATGTACATCTGACATGAAAATATGAAGATCATTGCATAAACATAACATGGCATACTGTATACTATGATTGTTGTGATGAGGAAATTAATGCTGGCAAGTATGAAGTAAGCTTTTTTATTAAAAGTATAGAGTGATAAACCATTTCATTCAGGTTTCTAATGAAGATAATAAAGACAAAAAGACAAAGAAATTGAGAATGAATAAAATGGATGACAGGGGAGGAAAAATGAGAAAAATTAACTATGAGCAAAATGGCAGATTTAGTGTAATATTGGGGATAGAAAAAAGAAAGTAGATTGAAAAGTTCTAGATTTTTGCATTTTAGAGGAAGGGAAAAGTATTAGACTCAATTTGCTTTTCATCCATATTAAATTTGGTTATCATGTCACCTATAGGAATCCGGTCACAAATTCATAATGAAATGTGTTTATTTATACGGTATCCATTTAGGACTGTACATTTTAATACTGGCATTTAGATTTGGGCATTGAAACGAAAGCCAGTACAAATAAAAATACATGGTCATGTTGTCCTATTGTAGACACTGTTAATGCATAATTTTTTTTGCATTTTCAAAGACAATAAATAAGCTACAACAGTGAGGATAATTGTAGCTAGGCTGTCATGGTTGGTATATCACCTTGGTCATTAAAGTTTTGAGTCACAAGTTTTAAGTCACAAATGGGCAAAGTCAAAAATGGGCAAATGCTGTTAATGCCTAATGTAGACATTTCAGCTAGAACCATGGATAAGAAGGTCTGTGTCCGGTGAGCTTCCACTAAACCAGATTAGCCCAGGTTGATGACAACTGCTTTGGGTTGTACAGAGGTTGAATACTACAGAGGTTTATTATGATGTAGTCAAATAGGATGCAAGTACAAGCAAGGCACTTCAAAAGGTACAAGCATAAATCAGAGAAAAATACATGACTTTTTTGCAGTTCTAACAACTATTCAGACTTCCTGCTCCCTCCCCTGATTGGCTGAAAAGAGAAGCCAGCTAGGATTGGCTGGGATTTTCCCTGGCATCACAGTCTGCAGGAGGAGATTCCCATGGCAAGAATAATAATACTAATAAAACTTTATTTATACCCCACCACCATCTCCCTAACGGGGACTCAGGGCAGCTTACATGAGGCCAAGCCCGGACAACATATTACAGCAAGATAAAATCAAAACGTAAGCAACAAGCAACAGCATTCAAATTACATTAAAAAGAATAAAAGAAAAAACACATAAGAATACAGTAACAAAATAACATTACAATAAACACAATCACAGTGACAATGGACAGACAGATTGTGGTTGGACAGTTTGAAGGTCCAATCCTGAGAGGTCATGAACCTGTAGGAAGTGGTGACATGGATATACAGATGACCCCTTGGTTAATTTAAGTATTCCGCTTCATTGGAACAAAGAATTCAAGACTCAAAAGACAAAGGGGGTAATTCTAGATAATCAGGGGCTTGGCTGTCTATTCATAAAAAATAATGAATTAATATTTGCCGAACCTCCTCTTCCGTGGGAACACCATACTTTCAACTTCAATTGAATGGACAAACATCCTGAGTTCATCTTGGCTACAAAGAGGATCATTTGTCTTGCATACATACACAAAGGATCTGATATTATCTGACTTGGAAAATAGCTGGAGGGACCTCTGGCCATGGTCTCTGTTCCCAAGGAATTGTGCAAACTGAGGGAGAAAGTTTCATTTGATACATTTTAAAATAGACACAGTTTACACATAGAATATCAATTTGATACATGTATTAAACAGTTAGATTTAATAGAGTTTTGGGGTATAGCTGCTGCTAGGTCCATTCTGGAGCCTCTAACAAATTCAACATTGTGCAAATTTGGAGCTGCTGAAAATTTTTAAAACATTTTAAAATCATATCTTGCTTGCAGTCTCTTTATTGTTCATAAGTCTTTGGGGAGGGGTGCCATAGCTTGACAACACTATGATGGGGGAAATAAGATTAGGTCAAGCTGTCATGAGGAGTGTCTTAAGTCCTTAATGATATGGAATGTAGTTAATAGAACATGAAACCAAAAGAAGGAAAACTGTGCATTTCATCAGAAGAGGCATGAGAAATTAGCTTTGCTATAAATAAAAATGTGTGAACAGTTACCAGTCACATTACATACTTCCACTTCAGGTCAGGTCTCCAAGTGACATGAAATGGTTTTTAAACACAGTGCTGTGGTTGTTCTTACATTGTGGAGGTCCCCTTCACATTGTAAGCATTATTAATGTATTGTAGCTGCCATGGTTCCATCCTGTGGAATCCTAGGGGTTGTAGTTTGTTGGGCCACTCAAACACTGTAAAGCCCTTTCACTTAACTGCCCTCATCTGGGTCTACGACATCCAGCTCCAAATGAGAAGCTTGATGCAAGAGCAATTGTAGTGTATAGGCAAAGAATGCAAAGGTGACTAGACCTTTTAGACAAAGCAGAGTAGTTATTCATCCAGAGTAGAAGCAACCACATATGTCCTACTTTATTGCAAAAAGAGTAGCATAAATGGACACAGAAAAAGATTATATAAATTAATGGTTCATCAATAGTGATCAACTGAGATGCATTAACTATTGTCATGGGAACATAAAGATTAATGTTGTTCTTAAGATAATTCCAATCTTCCGCTTGTTGGAAACTGAGAGGAAACAACAGGAAATGTACACACCCATAATTGTTTAATGGCTTATTGAGTGTTTGTTTCCTCACCGGCCTATGCTAATCTCCTTTATTGACAGAGTGAATCACACATTAGCAGTAAGGGTGTTACTTTTTGGCCCTGAATGATGAGTGCAATCAGACAATTTTCTTTTATACAAGCTATTATGATATAGGAGCTTTGGTTTACTTTGTATCTACTAAATTATTTTGCTCATGTCTTGCTCAGATTAAAAAAACCAGGAGTGTTGCTGAAAATACCTAGCCTGTGTCAAAATTTTCTTTTCCTCCACTCCCAACATATAAATGTCCAGTATAGCTTACCTAGTGTTTTGACATCCTTATGTACATTCCTTGTACCTGCTTATCTTGCATTGCTTCGAAGTGTAGTATTAGGATATCAGATAAAATCTCCCAGATGGCACACAGGGGAAAGGGTAATCCTGTGATCCTTTCAACAGTTCTTAATGGACAAATACGTATAGGCAGTCTGTGGAAAGTGGAAATAATCTCACATTGTGCAGATTTGTAATCCCAGTAGGGACTACAATAAATCGATGCTCTAGCTCTGGTGTCAGGATACATCTTTCCCCTATAAAAATTTGAAAACCATTTTCCAAAATTAATTTCTTTTTTTTTCCACCAAAGATTACAATATACTGCCAATTTGGTGCCTCATCCATATCGAGTTTCTTAATGTGAAATAATCGACATGCAGATAATGTCTTTGACATTGCAAGTATCACATGTTCATTTAATTAAATACAATTTGATTAGACATCATTAATAGGAGCACACAGAGTTCCAAGTTGTGTTCTTAGACATGCCAGTATTCCATGGTTCCTATTGGTTCATTTGGAAAATGGAAATGCAGTGTGATCTAATTTAAACACCAATTATAGATGTTGTACAGTTATGAATTATCTTTATGAATGTTAGCACAAGTGAGAAAAATTATTCTGAACATTTCACTACACTCGCTCTCTCTAGAACTGGATATTGTCAGATTACCGCTTCATAGTAAGTACCATCAATTACTAGTATTGGAAATGGAATCTTTCTTCTTCTTATCGCTGTGAATTCTTAGATACTGAACAGACATATATTTCATTAGTCCACCACATTAGCTGGAGGTAAGGATGCAGGATTCCCATGAAAGATACCTAACTGACCGCCTCTCGACCTATGAGCCCACGAGGACTTTGAGATCTTCCGGGGAGGCTCTGCTCTCGATCCCGCCTGCCTCACAGGCACGGCTGGCGGGGACGAGAGATAGGGCCTTCTCAGTGGTGGCTCCTCGGCTGTGGAACACCCTTCCCGTGGACATCAGACTAGCTCCTTCCCTGATGATATTCCACAGGAAATTAAAGACCTGGCTGTTTAAGAAGGCGTTTGAACAAGAAGTGCAATGATTGGTAATTGACCATAGGAATGGAACAACGGAAAATGATACTGGATTGTGGTTTTGATGATGAGACGACGCGGAATGGCTTTTGTAGTAATGATGATGTTTTTGATGAGGATGTTTTTTGATAATGATGAACTGTGGATTACTTTATATTGTGTCTTGTATTTTGCACCTTGTTCTTTCTATGTTGTACACTGCGGTGAGTCGCCCCTGGGCAGTATATAAGCAAAGTAAACAATAAATAAATAAATAAATAAATAAATAAAAAACCACGAATAAAGAAAACACTGTATTTTAACTTTAGAGAACACCACTTTTGGATCCTCTAAGTTCTCCAGCATGACTATGGCCAACTTCTCTGTTGTCAACTTCTCTGTTGTCAACTTCTGTGTCACATTGGAGGTCACACAATCTTTAGAGATTCCCCTAGAGAACATTTTAATAAAATTCATGAATAATCAAATCCACAGATGGCAAACCCATACATGGAGAGAGTATATTTTGAAGCCAGGAATATTATACATAAAATTAAAAAGTAGGCACTTAGCTAGTTGATTAGTATGGGGATGAATAGAAAGATAAATACATTGTCAACAGCAAGGATCTTCCACATAGGAGCTAATCTACAGCATATATTACACAGTTTCTGCCCAGATCAGCTGAGCAGGATCAACAATCTGCTTTCTAGAAAATCCCACCTAAGACTGCAACAGAGGCATGTATTTTAAACATCTGTACTAGGAATCTAATTCTTTGTCAATTTCACTCTGAAAGGATAAATTTAGTAATTTTCTTATCATCATAATAAAGATGGATAAACATGACAAACTAACTACTGATGGAGTTATAGTGGGTTAACTTACCATGATGTGAGTTGTAGTTCACCCACAACTTTGTGCATTCTGTAAAATAAATAAAATGACTTTTTTGAAATAACCTGAGCAATGCTGGGTACCCAAGCTAGTAGATAATATTTATCACTTGCTATGTGCAATGCAGGGTAGTGCTTTTCTTGCATAGAAGAGTAATCATGGAAGTAACATATATCATCTAACTGCATCTCATGTCGGTGGAGACAGTTTACATACTCTTCTATTCACTATTTATGCCATATGTTCGTCATGTAAGTTGTTCATGTGACAACTCACTCTTCTATTAGCATATCTTACATGTTGCTCTTAGTGGTTGGTTGTGGACCTTTGCCAGTCCATGAGCCACTGGCTGCTGGTCCTGGAGGATTTCCCTCTATGAATCATCTCAAAGATTAAGATCATCTGGGGAGGCCATGTTCTTGGTTCCACCTTCCTCGCAAGTGCAATTGGTGGAGACAAGAGACAGGGTCTTCTCAGTGGTGGCTCCTTGGCTATGGAACTCCCTCCCCAATGGAATTAGATCAGTGCCCTCCCTACTGGCCTTCAGAAGGAAAGTAAAACTTGGCTGTGGGACCAAGCCTTTGGGCAGTAAGCAGGGATTATGTGCAATATATATGATATTTGGAACAGTTTGGACTATGATTGTTGAATTGTGTGATTTTAAGGTTTAGGGTATATTGATATGATTTTAATTCCATGTTTTAATGTTAAATGATGTTTTGTTTTATGATTTAATGGATAATTGTATGCTATTGTCATGTTCAGTTTCTGTATGTGAGGCATTAAAGTTTTCCATAATTATGTTGGAAATCCACTAGGGTGAGAAAAGCAGTATACAAGTGAAGTAAATAATAATAATAATAATAATAATAATAATAATAATAATAATTATTATTATTATTATTTCAGAAAAGAAATAAAAAATGATAGTAAATGGGCAAACGTATAGTGCCAGTCTGTGATACATTGGGGAAGGGATCTTGGTAGTCTACCACATCAGATGGTTTTTAAAAAACACAAGTTTATAGCATTCTCAAGGATTCCAACCCATGAAATCAGAGTTTAATGCACACTGATGGGTACAGAGGGAAGAGGGAGACAGAAAGTCCCAGGCCTTAGATGTGGACACATACACAAAGGAAGTTAGGATCTGAATAGTGTGTATGTGCATGTATATCACTTTCAGTTGAGCCAAGTATATGTGGAATTTTCTTACTTCTTCCTCTAATTGACTTAGCCTGGCTGTCTGCTTTGCCTAGCCAGAATTCAAAGAAAACTCCCTCACACTGATCTGCACCTCACTGAATGTCTTGTATTTATGGTTTATATTGAAGAAGCCTGTGTGTCCTGGGTGCTTTTAGTGTAATAGTGTACAAGTCATACTTTTCTTAGTTCCTTGACAGCAAATAATTACAAATTATTTGTAAGAATTTATTCAAAGAATGTGAATGTTAATTAGTTTGAACTCTCTAAGAATGTATTTTATTTACATGTTAACATTGGAAGTGTAGAGAAAGATGTAACTTTCCAGAGATAGGATTGGAAGTGAATGAAAATAAGAATAATTTCTGTCCGTAACTGTAAATATATATATCTTTGCCAATTGTACCTTGCACAGAACAAGTATTGGGTGACATTGTAAAATGAGTTCTGTAAGTCTAAATTTACTTCAATCTCCAAATATATTTTAGTTAATGAGAAAAGTTTGAATTATATATTTAATTTTATTTAAACTGAAGCATCATAATGATATCATAAAACTTATTATAAGGTATTTATTTACTTTATTTAGGGTCAAGTTATGTTCAGAAATGGAGAGAGAATGGGGACCATCAAATTCACGCAGTTCCAAGGTAGGTGGTGGATATTTCATTATTCGTACCTTTATATTATGATAGTAAATAGCTAAACATGTGGCATTTCTCTAATAGATGTCTCGCATGGTATTGTGGCATGAAAGGAATTTCACTGAAAAAGTGGTAACAAAACATGGCAAAGAGCCCAGAAATAATAGACTTTCCATTTTTATTTTATTTATTTTGGGTGGGGTGCAGATGCATTTTGTGAAAAACTTGGCTGTAACATTATGGTATTTTGTTTTGTCTTTTTTTTAAAATGGTGTGATATATGTGATCTAAGTATTTGCAAAGATTGATAAACTTTATTAAAGAGAGAAATACAATGTGCCGAATCCTTATTTCCCACCTCTTATAACTAAGGTAAGCAATATTTAGACCTTACAAAATAGGAATAGCTGTTCTAGTAAAAAATTAATTGACTGTTTCAGTTTTTTAAAAAATAAAAATTGCTTTTTGAAATTTAATTAAAGATGCATGCACTGATGATGAATTACAAAAACAGTACAATAGTTTGCAGGAAACTGGCACACAGAAAAGGAGCAGATATGGACCTTAATCTCTCCTTCACAGGGAGGTTTCTCATGTCTTACACTTCGTCAGTCAATGTTCTAGTATCTTTCTGCTTGAGCTGTGTTATTATAAGAAACAGTTCAAATAGTAGTGATTGTCAATTTATTTTTGTCAAATGATATAACCCAAAGTCTTACCAAATTATATGAACAAGATTTCAGAGAAAAGCTGATAATCAGTTATAATAAAACAAAGATGGTGGTGTTTGGAAAAAGACACTCACAGTCCACATGGTCCATTGGTGGCCATCAGATTGTACAATGCAGGGAATGTAAGTACCTGGGAATATATTTTACAGGGAATCTATCATGGAAACCCCATATAGAACACAGTAGAGCAGCGGCGCTAAAATCCATTGGAGGAATCCTTGGATTTTGTAACACTTCAGGGGGCCATCTGGTTGCCCCAGCTCTGAAAATATTCCAGAACAAAGTTATTGCCCAGATTCTGTACAGCACCACAGTCTGGGGATGGGATGATCTCCAGGTCACATTCCTCAAGAACCTGCTGAGACTCCCACCAGGCACTCCAGCGGTCTTGGTTAGGGCAGAGGTTGGTCTACCCTCCATAAGATCCCTCATTCACTTCTCCCTATAAAACTACCAGAAAATCATAAAGAATTCCTCAGCTAAGGTTTTCCCAAAGCTATACTTTGAATATCTACAAGAATGCAAACACTGGAACTCAAAACATCAGGAATTGCTGGAAGTATACCCCAACCTGTCTCATAAGCCTTCGATCTTGAACTCAAGAGAGAAGCTGCATGAATACATTTATAATCAAGGCTTTCAAATGGACAGACAAGTTATTAGCAGATCCAAATTTTCAACGTGGCTCAAATTGTACAAATTTGACCTTGAAAGGGCCATGTACCTTACCAACCTTACATTCTCTAAGCACAGACAAGCTTTTACAGCACTACAATTCCAGAATATGCCCTCAGCAGTGTTTGATGGTAGATACTCGGGCACACTTTTGACTTTTTTACTTTTTTAACATGACTGATCTTCTATAATGCCTTCTTACTGGTGAATATGCAGTTCCTAGCTTATGTTGCACCTGTTGTGTGTTTGCGGGGCCTCAGAAATTGAGGATCTGCCCCACTATTTGTTCACCAGCTCCCTATACTCTATACCAGGGGTCCTCAAACGAAGGCCTGAGGGCCGGATATGGCCCTTTAAGGTCATTTACCCAGCCCTCACTCAGGGTCAACCTTAGTCTGAAACGACTTGAAAGCGCACAACAACAATCCTATCACATCAGCCAAAAGCAGGCCCGCACTTCCTACTGAAATACTAATAAGTTTATATTTGTTAAAATTGTTCTTCATTTTAATTATTGTATTGTTTTAAAGTGTTGTTTGCACTACAAATAAGATATGTGCAGTGTGCATACGAATTAATTCATGTTTTTTTCAAATTATAATCTGGCCCTCCAACAGTTTGAGGGACTGTGACCTGGCCCTCTGTTTAAAAAGTTTGAAGATCCCTGCTCTATACCAAGAAATAAATTCTTAGGGCCTATTCTATGGTATCTACAATTGAACACAGTTGCAGAAAAGATCTTCTACCTTTTATCTGATTCCAACTCCACAATCACTTATAAGGTTTCTCTCTTAACCCTGGCAGCAAATAAAATCAAGGCCAGACTGATTGCAGACATCACAGTTTACTGGACTGGGGATGCTTTTTTCTAGCCTGAGTGGGGTTGATTACCCCTAAGGGGTCCTTACTTTTTTAACATGACTGATCTTCTATAATGCCTTCTTACCGGTGAATATGCAGTTCCTAGCTTATGTTGCACCTGTGTCACTGCACTTCATGTTGTATTTTTGCATGCTCTGTTCTTTCCTGCTTACATCCTGTTTTAAACTGTTGGAATTTACCATTTTTTGTGTAGATCAGTGGTTCTCAACCTGGGGTCCCCAGATGTTTCTGGCCTACAGCTCCCAGAAATCCCAGCCAGTTTACCAGCTGTTCGGATTTCTGGGAGTTGAAGGCCAAAAACATCTGGGGACCCCAGGTTGAGAACTACTGGTATAGATGCTTGTTAGATGTAGGTTCTGTCAGGGTAAATGCATATGACAATTGGTTGAAGCATTAATACATTGTTTGATACAGAACAAGACTTCAGGGAAAACCTATCAATATAACTATAACCCAAGTTTATGTTCCAACTAACAGGGAATTAAGAGTTTCTGCGCTAGTGTCCAGGTGGAAATTAACCACACACCAAAACACGAATTCTTGTTAATAGGTGATTTTGGAAATAGATCAGGTTTAAAGATTGTAGGAAAATGTGTCCTTGCTGTTTTGTCCATGGACTTTCTGGTATGCCATAGTCTGTTATAAATCCTTGTTGTTTGCTATTCAATGACAAGTTATTCCTTATAGTGACATCTGAAAAGCTTTTTTTGTTGGAGTGTCAGAAAAAGAAACATGGGTATGAACTATTGTAAGGGGAAAGTGTAAGTGTCAGATGACAAGAGACTAGATCGCCACTGCTATATAGTACAGCCTGAACTGCATTATATTCCCAGCCTGCCTGCCACATCTCTGCTGTAGGTTGTCTGTTTCTAAAGGTTTTTTGCTATGAAGTTGCCATTACATCTACATTATATGCAGCTGCAATAAACTGAAGTTTAGACTTTGCATTCTCAGTGAAAATTTCTGAAGCCATTTTTGTATGGTTAAATGAGCTTGTCTGCTAGTTCTATCCCCACCATGTTAAAACAACTGCCAAAAATTAATTCTCCTTCATTACATACTATGGACAGCTACATTCATTTTTTTAAGAGTTGGTTTTTACTCCTGGGCTCAAACCTGATGTATTGGTATATCGTGAATGGGCTCTAATTAGTGTGAGTTAAAACCCAAAAGAATTTGTAGAGTCTTGAGAAGATTCTACTTACAGTGCATAGAGAATAATTAGCGTGGCTTCTTACACACAGGAACCTTTATTGCCTTCTCTACACATGACTGCCAGGTTAACCTGTGAATCATTTCTCCTTGAGAGCATTGTGATCAAAATGATATTGAAATTTGGCTTGTAGCATTCAGTCTATAATACCTAACACAGACATGCAAGCTGTTCTTGATGCTGTAGTCACGAACACAGTAAAACATGCATGAACAAAACAATCTTAATTGCGGTTTTCCTTTTCACTTTCTTGAATAACTCCTAGCAATATTTTGGAAGTAAAGAGAACAGACTGAATTGTTGCGTAGAGGCAATTTGGAGAGGCTTGATTTGATTTCATGTGATCCACCTCACTTTTATTAGCATTTTTTTCTCTTTTTCAGCTCTCATTTATTTCTACAAAGCAAATGCCTGAAGTCAACTACTTTTTCAAATATAATAAAATGCAGGAAAATACTCATTTTACTGTGTTCTTCTACTATTACATAATAGCTAAAATCTAGTAAAAAGGTAGAAGTGCTTAAGCCAAATAAGTGAGCACCGCAAAAACATAACTCAGGCAAAAGACAAATACTAAGAGTCAAGGGAAATATGTTATAGAGAATGCCGGTGGTTCTCAATCTATTACACTGTTGATTGTTCAATACCAAGGAATGAAAATGCCATCAGAGATGGACTATTCATGGATTAGCATATATAACAAGTTCAATCAAGCTGTTTTGATAAAATAGGTACAAATGAATAAATATGTTAATACAAATGCAAAGGGGGGACAGATGGAACAGCTTACAGAATTGTTCAGTAGGTTTCCAGAAAATTTGTTTCTACCAGAATGAGATTTGGTTCAGTTAGGTTCTGCCTGCTGTTTTATTTGGGGAAATAATGGTCTCTGAAGTATGGATTAATCATGGAAATCTCAGAGGCAGCTTCTAGCCAGCACAAAATGCCCCACTCAAGGAATCTGCTGTGGGAACTTACATAAGTGCACTTAGCAAACAATAGGGGGGAGTAGATTGTTTGCAACTATGGGTGAACAAGTGGAATATTTCAACCCATATGTGCTCATCCAAAGTAACAAGTGGGATTAGGTTTTTCTGACATCCCACCCCCGAGGTTTTTTACTGAAACTCTACACCATGTCAGAGACAGATCACATAACTTAAAATAGAAATTAAAAGTATTGTCCTGAATTGAAAGACCATGACCAAATTCTGAAAACTTTAACACCAACCTCCTGTGTCTCTGCTGAGAAATAAACACGATTGATCTCCATGGAGCTTGCTCTCAGAGGTGTGTAGAATTGCAGTCTAATTTGCTTGATTTTAGTTTCCAGTGAGCGAGAATTGTGTAGATTTTATGTAGCATTTCCGAATCAAGGTTTGCTGCTTTTCATTGTGAAAATATGGACACCCTGTGCACAGCTGTGGGGAGGGAAAGCTTTTCCTGTCATTTGGGTTGCTCAAAAGGTCAGCATAAAAATGTTCTAATACAAAGCAGTTCTTGTCTGACTTTGCTAATGTGACATTTGAAGCAAGGTTGTGACAGTGTGGTGTGACAGCAGGCTAACATTGTCTAGCACTAACAAATAGCATGAGGTCTGGCTGTAAGAAGGAAATCATTTGCAGACTAGTCCATTCAATAATTCCTCATTCAAACATTGAGGAGGGAAAAAAGTCTATCCTAATATATCCAGCTTTCAGAATTTAACATCTCAAGCCCAAAACAAGTTGGTCTTGAATTTTCTCTTTGGTGAAACTAATCCCATCTGAATACACATATCACACTTTATTAGTGTTTGCAGCTTAGAATAAAAAGAAACATGGTCTCCCTTTCAGTTGCATATGTACAAATCCTGTTGATTTAGTTTGTATACTAGTTCAATCCTGTAGGTCATTCCTGTAGTATTATGGGCTAATTGCATGAAAGGAAGACCTGTGAAGTATGAATTAAGAACACATGGTAAATATGACGTCCAGATTAGGTAAAAGAGAAATCTGTGGAGTTGTGAGCACAGTAACAAGAGCATGTGGATGTTTATAGGATGCTATGGCTGTAACTAGTCATAGGAACTAATTAATTAAAATCAATTAAGTTTAGAATTCAGTTAGTGATCTTCTAACAAGAAGAGATTGCTTAATGAAATTTATTTTAACTTAATTTGTAGGTTAAATTGGACCTTCAGCATTGATTTAATTCCAGAATTCAGACTGGGATAATCAATTCAGAAACTATATTGAAGAGTAAATATGTTTTACACTTCCTATTGATTAATAAATGCAAATTACTATTACAATCTTTGTTTATTTTCTTCATGATTGTATTATGAATAACTTTCCCACACTGGAAAAGAATATCCCATCCTTGTCGCCAATTTGTCATGAATAACTTTTCAATAAATTTAAAGCATAGGTTCTTTTTATTGCAATTTCCAGCGTGAGAGGGTATATCAGATTAAAAACTTTTACACAAAGAATGACATTAGACATACAGACATATAGATTCTATGCAACTACATTGGATTTACAATTTAAACAACCAAAAGGGGAATTTCATTTTTACTCAGCATTCATGCACATGTACATGCATTCATCCTCATGCATCCAAATATTACCATATATCTTTCTCCCTCCTTGGAGAAGCACCTGTTAGGCCAAACCCTGCTGCCCTACAGCCTGCCAGTGCATAGTTCCGAAACTTCCATAATGCCATAACTTCAAAATGCCAAACTTCTTCCCTAAGAACAATGCCAAGGACCAGATCTGTTTTCCATACAGCAGAACTTGACTCCCTGTACAAAATCTAAGACTCCAAAAGCGCACTTCTTCCTCTTCCCTGGAGAAAGGAGCCCCAACATGACAAGACTGCTGCCTTGCAAATCTGCCACTCTCCAAATACACCATCTCTCTCCTTCCCATGGAGCAGAGCATGGCGGGTGAACCACACTCCCAGGTCTGTCACAATTTGAGCATCATTAGATTAAGTCTTTTATAGGAATATTCTGCTGATGTAACCCCAAAGTTGTAAATTAAAGATAGACGTCTTCCATCCTGGTTCCATCTCAGTTTCCTGGCCAGATGTTGATTCTTCTTGATTGGTGTTGATTTTATGTTGACTTCCTTCTTAACATTGTAAACATTTCTGTTATCACTGTCCCAGTTCTTATCGTAGTTTACTTTTCAGTTCTTATTAGCAACTTTTAATTACAGTCCAGCAAGCTGGTAATTAGTCATTGCAGGCCTTGGTCTTTTAGAATTGGTGTCTCCAAAATTATTAACTCCATCATACATCCTTCTATTCAACTCATTCATACTTACATATCTTACTAAATCCACATTGATGAAATCTGCAATTACATTTTCGTGACAATTAGAGTATGACCATTTACTTAGGGCACATCTACAAAGGTACCTAAATCCAGGAACTCTGTACGAGCTCTAATATTATGATGATTTAGCAGACACTTGAAGTTGTATGTCCTCTTTCACCTCTTTCCACTGGTTCTTTAGCATCTCTGGTGTATGACTTGTTACTCAAAGAAATCGGGGGAAATGAACTTGGCACCTGCATCATATTTTTAGGTGGCAAGGTTTTCCTCAGTTGTATCTGTATTTATAAAAATGTTTCTATAACAAAGGCTTCAGTTTATATATATAGTTAATGGTGAAAGCAGTTGTAACTCAGAACCCTTACAAGCCTAAATGTTCTTCAATTCTCTGTTTTAACAGAAAGTGCTCTGTGTTGGGGTTTACTCAGCGGAAACCTCCAGCTGGAACAGAGCCATGCTTTAAATGGGATGTCAGACCAAATTTATCCATGGACTTGGCTTTAGGCTCTGTACACTAGGCAAAACTCTAGCCTTCTCTAAATGCATGTTGTCGATCTGAACAAATCCACATCCTACCTCCTCTGGCTATCCTGCAGGAGTCAGCACTATACCGGACAGTTCTTACTTCTGCTACATTGCATGTCAGCACTGTTCAAGGAACCACAGACACTATTATGACCGGAGGAGTCAGCTGGTCTTTGCTGTCCCTTTCCCCCCGCCTTGCTGGCATCGTATACCAAAAGTCAGCATAATTGATAGTTGCTACTTTCAAAATTATGCATAAAGCACACATACCATATTTTGCATTACATGAACACTTAACTGCACTCTGAACTATTTCATTTGTAGATACATAAATTAAAATCCTGGATTTTATTTGTTTGTTTATATTCCACCTGCCTCCTCGTGTGGCTTGCAATACAAGTTAAAACAAACATTGCTATAACATATTATTAATAAGAAGCAGAAGCCTGGCTGGTGTGAGAAGACCTTGGACTTCACCCCACAATCTGGCTTCTTTCGTTGTTGTCAATACATGTATCGATATGCTGATTATCTTTGTATTGTTTTAATTTCTTCATCAATTTGGGAGCCTTTGTGACCTGGGAGGCAATACAGAAGGATCTTAACAGTAATGAACAAATAAATCTTTCTTAATGAATGTTGCCTTTTTGGCTATGACAAATGAACAACTTTATAAACTGAAGCAGAAATAATAGTGTTGAAAAGCGTGGGTGATCATAGTGGCCTTATAGTGAGAAAGTGGCCAAGTCTTTCTTTACTTTCACAGACTGCAACAACATGTAGGGCTTTCAGGTCTTCCATAAATAGCTGTTTATATTATAGAAGATATGTCAATTTAGAGTTTGATATGTAAAAGCATAGTGGAGTGAAACATGTCTTTATTTAAAATGACATGACATTGGAGAGATTGCCAGATATCAGTCCGAGCAGAGAACAACCATTTATACAAAGCTTATATTGTCTTCTTTCAGAATTACACAGGATTAGCCTCTCAAAATGCAATTACAGCAATACAAACTAACCAATAGTGATCAAAGACTAATTCCAAACTGTGTATGTTGAAACTCAAAAAACCCTTCATTTAGTATTGTTGTCTGCAAAATGTGGAGATCTGTTTGGAATGTCTTGAAGATGTTTCACTTGTTCCTGCTTTTGTCTTAGTACTTTTAAGCATATAGTATCTGTCATAATTGGTCCCGTGGCTACTAAGAAATATTTCTTCATAACTAGGAGCTTTCTCTCCTGACTGAGCCCTTCATGGTATAGGAGTTATTTGCTTTGGGCAGTTTCTTACTTACTTCTTCGAATCATATAAAGAAAAAAATGTGTGAAGAGATCTGTAAAATTCTGCCACTGATATGCACATATTCACAGTTATTATAAAACCCACATCTGGTTATCATGTATACGTCACAAAGTAATGTGTTCCTGGCCATTACTTCTTTAATAGAAAGTTTAGTACCAGAGACAGAAATAAATGGAAATAACAGGGATAGATTCCTAGATCAATCCAAAAGAACAAATCCGCATACCTCAGCTAGCTTTTTGTTCAAAACTAACAATATGTAATGTCAAATAAAACAACTAGGGCCTTTTCTGTGGTTGCCCCCCGACTTTGGAACACCCTCCCCAAAGACATCAGACTAGCCCCCACGTTGGCAGTCTTTAGGAAGAGCTTGAAGACCTGGCTATTCTGATGTGCCTTTCCAGAATAGGAAAACTCCAGCATTATGTTCCAGAAGCACTTTATTAGAGTTTTAAGATTCTCTGCACATTGCACTTGCCCTGAAATCCAACATACCACTTGTCACACCCAGCACTTTTTAATATGTACCCATTACTTGGCCCGGTCCTAGTTTTTATTGTGTTATGGTGTAATGTTTTGCTGTTATTGCTTTATGTTTTTGATTTGCTTTGAGTTGTATTTGTTGTGTCAAGGCCTTGGCCTTTGTAAACTGCATCGAGTCCTTCGGGAGATGCTAGCGGGGTACAAATAAAGTTTAATAATAATAATAATAATAATAATAATAATAATAATAATAATAATAGATTGAGTAATCCCTTCATAAGTGAAAAAAAATACTTGGAACTTTTTAGAGACCACCAGAATGTTCTGCAAAAAAGCATATAAGGTTAGTTTTTCCTTTCACTAGATTTCCCTTTTGTTATTATTTTCATTTTCATGGAGATAATAAGAATAAGAATAAACTTTATTTATACCCCGCCACCATTGCCCCAAAGGGGACTCAGGTCAGCTAACATGAGACCAGGCCCAGAACAGAATAAAAAAAAACACAGAAAAAACATTGCAATAAAATAAATAAAACATAAGAATACAATAAAACAGTGCAAAAGTACAGTGACAAATAAATCACAATCACAATGAGCCGGCCACGTGTACAAGATAAAATGATAAAACTCAGGATGAAAACTCAGATCTATCCTTTTTACAGATCTAGACTGGGATCAGCTGGTGAAACAGATTTATCTGCTCCCTTCCTTTTGATTTCTCTCTGTTTTGCTGTTCATGTATGCTTGGAGGCTCTTTACTTATCTGTTGTAATCAGGCACACAGAGCTACAGCCAGGCAGGTAGCAGAATTTTTTATTGCATTTTTATTACAGATACTTTGCTGTACCCTGGCACTAAAATTCAGTGCTTTTCCAGCTCTTTAGCACCATCCTCCCTATGCCAATCCTCCCCCCCCCCGCCCAAATCTCAGCGAACATAAGCTAAACAGAAGATGAAAGGGAACTTGGCAAATGTAAAAAGTTGGAAGCATTTGTTCAGAGGGAGCTTCCCCTAGTCTTCTTTTGAGGCTGAGAAAGTGTGTGACTTGCCCAAAGTCACCAAGTGGGTTTCCATGGCTGAGCCCAATGCTAAAATGCCAAGAAGGAGAGCAAAATACTTTTTGCCCTCCCACCAGTGAAATCACAAGACAAGACTAGGGGCAACTTTTATTATATGTTACCAATCAACTTCTGTGTGATCCACCAACCAGATGAGGAAGTGAAGCAAGCGGGAATGTGTAATGAGTCTGGCCGGGACTACTTTGCCTCTTCCTTCACTTGAAGGGAGCAAAGCGCTTTCCCTCTTTCATGCTGAGGACATTATTGACGTTAAAGTCATTAGACAAGCCAAAAGTTTTCAGTATTGAATCCACCAAGCATTAAACCACCCAGTGCCATTTCCCAGATCAGGAAAGAGCCCTCCTATCAGAATATCACTGATAGGCATTAGCACTGCTTAATAGTCAACAACATATTGTGACAATTTGTTAAAACGCCACAGCCTCAAATGATTTCCAATTATATTACAATAGCTTTTCTCCAGTCAACATATTTGTAGCCGTGACAAAGCTGAAGCAAGACTTGTCTCTATCAATTTAATTTCTTTCTTCCTCTCAGGCATCTGACCAGAGAGCAATTCATGTAGAAATAGCTGGAACCAGTAAATTCATTAACACTTCAGGATCACCAGAGATTCATTCTTTTTTCAGTAGTTCAGTGCCACCTGGGAAGAGGTGCTTGTAGAAACCTCCATCTTCTGAAACTCCTTATCAGTTTTATCTTGACAATAACTGTATTATTGGGTTTTTATTAAGAACTCAGAAGTCAGTGTTTAGAGAAAAAGGAGAGTTGAGCAAAACAATTCCCATTGCTGTATTAAAAAGGAAAAGTACAATCAGAGCATTCTAATAACGGAAGGGCACTGGCCTAAAGGAATAAAAGCACTTGTAAATTTTAGGATTTTCATTAGGAAACTGGAACATGTGTTAAAACCTACTCTACTGAAATCAAAGGAGTTGGATCAAAGTTTTTCATCATTGAGTTCAGTTTTCATTGAAATTTGATGAAAGGATAGTGCGTGAACTCAAAGGAGGAGATATTTGGACAATGTCCAAATTTAAAAAAAAATCTGTTACTGGGATATTTAGATCTAAGATGGTCAGAAGGAAGCCAGTGTTTTGATTGCTCCTATATTTGTTTTTTTATTCAGCTTCCAGGAGCCCCCAGTGGCACAATGGGTTAAACCCCTGTGTTGGCAGGACTAAAGACCGACAGGTCGCAGGTTCGAATCCGGGGAGAGGTGGATGAGCTCCCTCTATCAGCTCCAGCTCCTCATGCGGGGACATGAAAGAAGCCTCCCACAAGGATGATAAAACATCAAATCATCCGGGCGTCCCCTGGGCAATGTCCTTGCAGATGGCCGATTCTCTCACACCAGAAGCAACTTGCAGCTTCTCAGGTCGCTCCTGACACGACAAAAGAAAAAAAATTCAGTTTCCAGAGGCTTTGTTACATTATATACTTTGATAGAACCCCTGGAAATTGAATACATTTGGTAGGGAAAATACCAGTCGCCTGAAATTAAGTGTGGGATGCTTCCTTAGAGGCATATCTGTCTTTTAGTTGTGTATATAATGCCTCAGCCATGCCCTCCTTTATCCTATAGAAGTATAGTTCTATCATGTCCAGTAGCCACTAATAGGATAAACCTCAATGAATTTGAATCTTCTACCTTAAAAGTATCTACATTCATTGCCATCATTAGATTTAGATTTTGAAACAAAGTAGAGCAGCTCACTTGCCTGGGCTTCTGAAAACAAATCTTGAGACACTGGACAGGACAATCTGTTCACTTTCCTGTGAAGGAAGAAATGGGTAACAGCCCTTGCTCTATGTATTGTCGAAGGCTTTCATGGCCGGAATCACAGGGTTGTTGTAGGTTTTTCCGGGCTATGTTCTGGAGGCAATTTTTCTCCTGACGTTTCGCCTGCATCTATGGCAAGCATCCTCAGAGGTAGTGAGGTCTGTTGGAAGTAGGAAACAGACCTCACTACCTGGCTTCTCTGTGTAGTCTGACATGGTGGCTGGACCACTCTCACAACCACCATGTCAGACTACACAGAGATGCCATTGAAATCCACAAGCATGTGGACAATTTCAACAGAAAGGAAGAGACCATGAAAATGAACAAAATCTGGCTACCAGCATTAAAAAACTCAAAAATTACAACAGCAAAACAACAGAGGGGAAACAAACAGGCACATAAAATCACTCTCAACAAAAGATTCCCCCCAGGCACTTCCAAGCCATTGAATGCTAATCAAGGTGATCAGCTGAAACATTCACACCTAGCCCCAGCAGACAAAAGTCCTTTGTCTCACCCTGGTCATTCCACAGATATATAAACCCATTTTTCCTACTTCCAACAGACCTCACTACCTCTGAGGATGCTTGCCATAGATGCAGGTGAAACATCAGGAGAAAAACTGCCTCCAGAACATTGCCATATAGCCCAGAAAAACCTACAACAACCCAGCCCTTGCTCTCTTTCTGCTTCCATGGCCATTTTGAAAAGATGGTCAAGGTAGACTCCTTTGGCAACCAGAGTCACAAGAACTCTCTCTGGATACCTAATTATGCCAATTGTTTTGCCCCTTTTTCAGACCCATGACCTGGGAAAACAAGCATTCCCATTTAGAATGCAAAGGTGTCCTAGTAGGTAGGTGAAATCAACAGCTGCAAATGGTGCTTAGAAAAATAATCA
The DNA here is from genome assembly GCF_037176765.1 of Anolis sagrei. Taxonomy (NCBI): domain Eukaryota; kingdom Metazoa; phylum Chordata; class Lepidosauria; order Squamata; family Anolidae; genus Anolis; species Anolis sagrei. The sequence goes on from NC_090024.1 coordinate 104,741,512, forward strand.
CCGTAAAGTGGGTCAACACGATTCGGAAGTGAGTCAGGCCTTTGGGAAGCCTGCCCAGTCATTTGTTTTAATGAGTGCCCAGGGTTTTAAAACCAGCTTACCAGTTTTAATCAGTGAGAACCCATACTATGCTGGAGTACCCAAGAGTATGTTGAAATGGTCATTAAACACTACTTCATAGAGGTAGGCTCTTTTTTGCAGGCTATAAAGGGGGTGAATCTGATGAGGCTCATGGGATCATATCTCTTTACAAGTCTAATAAAGTCTATGATTTGAGTTAGATTATAAAGAGCCTCTTTGTGTACACAGTTTGAACACCATCATTTGTCTTGCTCGCATTTTACATACAATAAATAATACAGGAGTATAGAGTTTTAGAAGAGAACCTAAAAAAACAACTCTAGTGTTTGAGGAGCAGTGATGTGCATATATCTGTGGAGCCTGATCATCCAAAGCTAAGCCTTTTTTAACACTGTCGGCTTTAGAAATGCTTGCCTTTGAAATGAAGAATTATGATTATATCTCTATATTACAAGCCCTCAACTGATGATTGGTTACTTTAAACAATCTATATAAATAAAAATGTAATGTTCGTTTGTGGGATTAACAGAACTCAAAAAACCACTGGATGAATTGACACCAAATTTGGACACAAGACACTTAACAACCCAATGTATGTCCTTCACTTAAAAAAATTGATTTTGTCATTTGGGAGTTGTAGTTGCTGGGATTTATAGTTCACCTACAATCTGAACCCCACCAACAATGGAATTGAACCAAACTTGGCACACAGTTCTCCAATGACCAACAGAAAATACTGGAAGGGTTTGGTGGGCAGTGTCCTTTGGTTTTGGAGTTGTAGTTCACCTACATCCAGAGATCACTGTGGACTTAAACAATGATGGATCAGGACCAAACTCTACAAGAATACTCAATATGCCCAAATGTGAACACTGGTGGAGTTTGGGGAAAATAGAATCTTGACATTTGGGAGTTGTAGTTGCTGGGATTTATAGTTCATCTACAATCACAGAGCATTCTGAACCCCACCAACAATAGAATTGTGCCAAACCTCCCACACAGAACCCCCATGTGGGCCACAGCAACACGTGGCAGGGGATGGCTAATATACATATATAGAGCTTATAGGAAGGAGGATTGCTTTAGAAAACTGATGCCCAAGACATTTTTCTCTTTGGTAAGTTCAACCTTGCTTTTACAAAAACAGGAGTATATAATATGTATGTTGCACTTTCCTATTTCTGTTCTTTAAAATGATGTTTATTTTTTTCAATCTATATCCCACTTTTATCTCAAATGGGACTCAAGATGTCTTGCAATATAAATTAAAACAGAATATCTAAAACAATATGGAGTTCAGAAAACACCAAAATACACAGTCTGGCACAGCAACCAGGGAAGCCAAGTTTGTAACCAGAAGTTCAAGAATGTTCTCTTCCTCTCTTTTTCTTATTCTTGAAGTCTATTTGATGTACCATCCAAATAAATAGTAAAAGAGAAACACAATTTTGCATGAAAATTGCACATGCTAATTTAAATGTATAGCTAAAATGAAAATTCTGTACATTTTACCAAAGTGGGGAAGGCAGTGATTTGTGTATCTGATCAGTCTGCTGTTTCAGTTTTGTTAATGAACAGCTTTAAAGTCCTTGATCCCTGTTCTTCAAGTTCTGTGCCTTGAAATAAAATGTGCACTGAACAGCTGTCCAGAGTGAGATGACACATGGCAGTTATCTAAAATGTATTCCCTAGCTAATCAAAACTGTGTTAGCTTTGATTTTTATTTAATTGGATTTCACCTAACCTGGAAATATAACTAAGTGGAAAACAATACTGCTGGATTAACACAGAATGGAAATTTAGTAGATTGTTTCCTATGTCGGGTATAAGAAATATTTTATCTGGCTTTTTTTCATTAATGGATGCGGCATGGTGTGGTTTTGGCCTTGGACCAGGGTCTGAATCCCTGCTCAACCATGGAAACCCACTAGGTCATCTTAGGCAAGTCACACACTTTCAGCCTCAGATAATGACAAAGGCATCCTCTCTCCAAAGAAATATCTCCAAGAAAACTCTGATAGGGTTGTGTTAGGGTTGCCTAAGTCTGGAATGCTTTTAGGTACAAATCAAGTCTGGTATTGCTCATTTAAATGTATGAGAGTATACACAAGGATTCACTTCAGCTAAGCCCCCAAACTGGCAGGCCTTTACTTGTCTACATACAGTCTCCCAATTTCAATCAGTTATTTACCTACAGAAGGGCCACACAACATGAATTAAGAAATAGGTACAAGACCTTGTCGCAAGTCCAGATGCCAACTCTGCCCACATATCTATTTGGACAATGTCATTACTGAATCTAATCACATCACCCACAATATTAGAGGTACTTTCACTTAGTCATCCTCTAATATATGCCATCTTCTGTCAACAGCATCCTTCTGCAGTCTACCTTGGTCAAACAGATCTGTCTCTGAGCCCTAAGGACAAATGGACATAAATCAGACATTATAATGGGAGCATACCCACATATCAATTGCACTTCCATCTTCCTGGACATTCCATCTTGAACTTCCAGAACAGCAGTCCTTCAACAGCAACAAACAAAACTAAACAAACTTCAAAAAGGGATAGGAACAAGAAACAACAGAACTGGGATATATCCATAAACTCGTCCATTGACCATGAGCAGAGACAATGATTTCTTGGATTACCAGACATATTATAGAACATGGCTTAGCATCCCAGCCTCATGAGGGAGATCTTGCCCATTTTATTATAACTCCTTTATGGAGGTGGTATCTAACTCCCATTAGATTAAATCAGATTGATAAAAAATACTCAAATCAGTGTTGGAGAGGTTGTCAGGAAATAGGGACGTACCTTCATATGTGGTGGTCATGTAAAATAATACAAAATTTTTGGGAAAGTATATTCAAAGAAATAAGAGCAATAATAAAAATAGAGATTAAGACTACACCAAAATTAGCTTTATTACTTATACATGACAATACAATTCCATCACAAGAGGAGAAAGAATTGGTTTCTAATTTGACAATAGCAGCTAAATTGCTAATAGCAAAATACTGGAAAGAAAAAAAAGAAATTCAATTATAACTCCTTTATTCCCAGCCAGCCTTCCATCATTCATTGACTTTGGGCAATATCTTTCTTCTTAAATTGGTCCTTCAACAACAACCACTGTTAAAACTGAAGTTGTCACTTCAGCACCATATCCACAAGATTTGATATGTATACCTGTTCACTCATGGTAATAAGTGTCTGTTCATAGGCACTTCACTCCATGGACCTTATGAAACAGATTCAGTTTACAAATGCTTCTGCTTTTTCTTAGCTAATCTCGAAAGTGCTAAAAAAAATCCCTTTGGTAACACATAAACCATAACTAAGTCAAAACATCACATACCCATAAGATTGCAGGCTAACTCCTACAATCATCCCCCCCCCCAATATTCCTGAAAAATTAAGATTTATGGTTCTTAAACACACTCACCTAATACCACATGCCATTTTTCGTTAAAAGAATGCATGCTAGAACCTGAGTCATTTCTGCTGCTCTCTTGCTTCTACTGAATCTATGTGTTACTTCATTGTACTAGCCCTGGCCCAGCCCTCTCATAGTTGTCTTGGCCCACTCTGAAATTCTGGCCACTGGTAGTTCAAATTTTGCCCGATTGAATAGTTTTGAAGCTGGCTTTTAAATGTATATGACTGTTTTAATAGTATTATGTTTATGTTTTATAATGTGTATTCTGTATGTATTTGTGTTGGTAATTGAATGTTTTGCCTGTTGGAAACTGCCCTTAGTCCCCTCAGGGAGATATAGTGCTATATAAATATTATATATAAATATTATGTGTGTGTGTCTGTGTCTATATATATGTCTATATTCATATCTATCTAGACATGTCTATATATATATTTGTGTGTGCATTTCCCCCTGTAATATTTGCAAGCTCTATATTTCTATATTCATATATATCTATGATAGAAATATCATAATAAATAAATAAATATAGGATATGCAAAGACTTGTGAACATGTGAGGGGAAAATTCATATGTAAAATTATTTTATATATATGAATATATGTAGACACACACAAGCATATTACAGATATATAGGTACCATATATATATACATACACACACACACACATATATATAAAGTACCTATATATCTGTAATATCCTTCTCTCTCTCTCTCTCTCTCTCTCTCGTACCTATATATATATAGGGCCTTTTACTCTTGCACTTAAGACCTGGCTTTTTACTAGAGCATTCGATCTCTGTTGATTTTTAATTTTTGTATATATGTATTTTATCTTTTGTAATTTAGCTGTAAATCGCCTGGAGCATTCTCGGATGGAGGGCGATTAATAAGTTATTAAATGATGATCATGATTATCATATTATATATATATATATATATATATATATATATAGGATTTGCAGAGACTTGCAAACATGCGAGGGGAAATTCATATATAAAAATAATGTATACATATAGATACAGATATATAGGTACATAAAAATCTCTAGACCTACAAACATATGAGGGGAATATACATATATAAAATTAATGTAGATAGGTAGATGATACAGATAATATATAGCTAAATAGGAAGTGCAAAAACTTGCAGGGGAAAATGCCTATACATCTGTAGGAGAGATCAACAAATATTTCAGGGAAAATGCTTTTATAAGATTAATGGATATATATGGTTTGCAAAGACTTCAGGAGAAAAATGCATATATAGCAGTGGTTCTTATCATGGAATCTCAGAGTGGCACGAAACATTAGATAAATGTAGCAAGTTTAAATAACTTAAGACAATATAAACAATGTTAATATGCTATAAACAATTTGACACATTACAAAGAAGAGTTTTCAGATTAGATTTATACATTACAAATGATGTATTGAATGGCAAACCACTGTTGTCTTAATTTGTATAGGCTGTTGTGAGCAGCAATCAGGACCATGGATAGCTCCCAATGTACTCATTTATTTTGGCTTTATAGAGCTGTGTTAGCAACGGACTGCCATCTACTAATGGCTTAAAAGAGACCTACTCTCAAACTTATATTTAGTTTCCTAGTGACTCCACCCCTAAAAGATTGTGGGTATATGTGTCTTCAGGGCTGAGGTTTCTTTATGGAATCCTCCATCTGGAATGTGGTCTACTTCTTTTCCTACAACTTTCTCCCTTACCAAGCATTGTTATCTTTTCTAGTGAATCATGCCTTCTCATGATATTGCTAAACTACAATAGCCTCCATTTAGCCATCTTGCTTCTAGGGAAAGTTTGTGCTTGATTTGCTCTAGGGCCAATTTAGCTGTCCTTTAAGTATTCCATAGTATCTGTGATCTGCTCACTCCCAGATGCAGGACAGTTTCACATACAATGTTGTCCTTCAAAGAGGGAATGGCCATCTCTAAAATAGGACACGCAGACAGTCTATTCATTCTTAAGAATATCCTGCTAGTTGTGAGCTTCCATCAAAGCAAGAAATGAACAAATGAACCAAATTCTACTTCTCAAGTTTTAATCAGCTTGGCAAGGAATCCTTTCCTTACATTATATAATATATCACACTTGCAAGCTAGCATCCTAGCATTTTCTGACAGGATAGGATGATGATCAAAATTAAATCTTTGTGGCTTTAGGCAATTAGCTTTACTGTTGGGTGCAGAGTTCTCCAAACAGTAAGCATTTGCTGAATTATTAAACACACACACACTCACACAATCTTCTCTGTGCTACACATGTAATACCGGGAATGTTGTACTTCAATGTTTTTATTTGGGTGATTAGTGAGTTCCACATTGAGAATTATGTTTATATCCATTCCCATTGTGGGTGTTAAAAGCAAAAGAAGTGATGGCCTCATAACATTCAATGAAGCCACAACTAAAAAACCCATTGCTCCTATTTTAAGGGGGAAAATCAAATTCATTGTAGAAATACTATTTGAGCTTTAGGGGATATAGGAATGTTAGTTTAAATCACTGGGCTATCTAGTATTTAAGCCACTATTTCCCAATTGTCTGCCCTCTAAGTCCACTGTACTATAACCCCTACTATACCTAGCCAGCACTGGTTATATCTAACAAGAGTTATGTGAGTTGTAGAATGGCCACATTGCATATCTGGAAATGCCAAAAAGTGATCGTGATCAGTTTTTTCCTTCATTCAGAGAATATTTTCTGCCAGTGAACTACAGCTTCCACCCAAATGATACTACTTGTCATACAATATGCTTTTTGTAGAGTGACTCATGAAAAGTAAAGCCAATTTTAATAACTTTACATGAGGGATAACTTTATCCGGCCTGAGACAATCTGAGCAAGCTTGGGAATTCCTAGCAAATTGTAATTTTAGTTGCTTCTAGAAATGAAAGAAGCTTCCAAGTTGAATGAGATAGAGAGAGATGTTCCATTTTTATTGGGTTATCTCTTTTGTATGTGTTGCATAGGCAGTATGGAAAAATATACAGCTTTATGTAATGCAGTGGGATTAAATGGGACATACTCTACTCAATAGTGGTTGTTTTATTAGAGGCGTACTCCCAAGCATTTCTGGATCCAGGCCAAAAGTCTAAAACAAGGGTCATCAACTTTTTCATCCACATGGACCTTTGCTATTTAGTAGTAGAATCATGTTGGTCTACTCTAGATGGGATTAACAATTGGATTTAGGTCAAAGGGTTATGCAGTCCTCCTGGAGGTGGAATATTCATTGTGGGACATTTATTTGTGGGATCATAGGATCTGATGCATGCACTTTCCCCTCCTGCCTGTTAACAGAAGAGTTGGAAAGAAGCCACTTTGTTCCTGATTTTTACATATTGTAAATTCTTTAATCCAGTTGGCTAGAGACAGAAATAGTTCTGCAGTGGAATGCTTCTGCCTGCTGCTGCTCATCCATCAAACACCCTCTCATAACTAATCCTTTTGATCACAAGAATCTTCTCTTCTAAATCCGTCATCTGCACTTATTTAATCTTTGATGCCAGTGGGAAATCAACAATAGCTAAGTTGCAGTTGGAGGGGGTGGGGAATGGCTAATTTTATTTACAGATGAAAGAGCTCTATCATGTAGAGTTACGGAATTGTGGAAAGACAACAGAGATGTGATCTGATTAAGAAAAGTCTATAATTTCATGTCTCCAGCATGTTTTCCAATTTTTATTTATAGGATTGTTTTAATTCATATTTACCGCACACATTTATTTATTTATTTACTTAATGCTAATTTATGCCACTGATCAAACGGTCAAGTAGCTGAAAATGGGCTTTTGTTCTCCCATCGATGGTATGAATTGCATTCTGGGTAATTCCATACCCTTGTTTAGTAGATTTTACTTAGGGCAGAATTGTATTGGATGGCATAAAAAAACCTGAACACATTGCTTTACCTGACTGTGTAAGATAGATCAGTGCTGTTTTTAAAGAGCTTTTGAATTGTAGGCTGTACATTTATGTTCCAGAATAAATCCAGAAGAGTAGTTGTTTCTTGCTAGTATATTACTTTATGACCAAGCAGTTTGGATCTAAGTATATCGACCTCGTTTCTTGGGAGTCCGGTTATGAAATACACAGCAGTTTAGCCATGAAAACAAGGGTCATAACTCGGCATTACTTTGAAATAGAGAATGGTTGCAGCAGCCAAAAGAAGGCGAGGAAAAATCCTTTCTGCCACTGTGATGGAGCTGTTTACTAAAGTACCTCTTTCTCAGGATTGTTGAACTTGTCTGGCAGCTAATTCTAGAACTAGTCTTCCTAGGCTGAAAGACTAAAGATACACAGATGTACATATGGTTAATGCTCACGCCACCTCTCAGGAGTGAGAAGTTCTGGGGGTGGTGCAGCATTTTCTTAAGCTCAGAAGAGATATCTGGCAACTTTATCATGGAGTCATGAAGTAAAGTTTCAATCATTCTTCTCTACTATCTCTCACCTGTCCAAACCCCAATCTTACAGAGGTAGATAGAAAAACAATGAAATGTGTTAACTGTTGACATCGGTACTGCTGAGGGGAAATGTAGCTGCTCTACAGCATGTTGCAACAGTTAACTTTCAGCTAGTATACCATTATATACTTAGATTTCAAGAAGCATTTTTCTTCCATTAATGAAGAGGTCCTCAAACTTTTTAAATAGAGGGCCAGGTCTCAGTCCCTCAAACTGTTGGAGGGCTGGATTATAATTTGAAAAAAACAACAAATGACTGAATTCCTATGCACACTGCACATATCTTTGTAGTGCAAAAAACACTTTAAAACAATAGAATAATTAAAATGAAGGAAATTTTTAACACATTTAAACTTATTGGTATTTCAATGGAAAGTGTGGGCCTGCTTTTGGCCGATGAGATAGGATTGCTGTTGTTGTTGTTGTTGTTGTGTGCTTTCAAGTTGTTTCAAACTTAGGTTGACCCTGAACAAGGGCCATGTAAATTACCTTGGAGGGCTGTATCCGGCCACCGGATCTTAGTTTGGGGACCTCTACATTAATGCCTCGAATTTCTGCAAATATTACAAGAGCAACAGTTATCACTGAATTATCCATAACAATTTCAAGTTCATTTTCTGAGTCAGTCACTAGCAACTGAGATTCATCAATGTATTTGTTACATTAGAGTTTACTTATTTATTTGTTTCAATTTGCAACACTTTTCATTACTTACACTGAACCACATTTGCCATTTTATTGCCCACTTACACATTCATAACACTGGTTTACTGCCCACCCAAGGTTCAATATAATCTTATCTATTAAAGCAAAGCTCAGATAGCAACCTAATCCTTGTTAAAAAACAGGGGAGGTCTTCTTAGATCTCGCAGTCGGTTTTGATTAATCATGTTATCTTACTGGACAAACTCTGTGGATTGGGAATAGGAAACACTGTTCTACAATGGTTTTACTCCTATCTACAGAAACATTCCAGAGATGGAATTAGGGGAATCCTGTTCAGTGTCATGTTTATTATGCTCTAGCACAGTTTTTCTCAACCTTCCTAATGCTGCGATCTCTTAATACAGTTCCTCATGTTGTAGTGACCCCCAACCATAAAATTATTTTTGTTGCTACTTCATAACTGTAATTTGGCTACTGTTAGGAATCATAATGTTAATATCTGATATGCAGGATGCATTTTCATTCACTGGATCAAATGTAGCACAAATATTCACTATGCCCAAATGTGAATACTGGTGAGGCTGGGAGTGGATTGATTTTGTCATTTGGGAGTTGTAGTCATTGGGAGTTATAGTTCACCTACAATCAAAGAGCATTCTGGGCTCTACCAACAATGGAATTGAACCAAACTTGGCATACAGAACTCCCATAACCAATTAAAAATACTGGAAGGGTTTGGTGGTCATTGACTTTGATTTTTGGAGTTGTAGTTCACCTACATCCAGAGAGCACTGAGGATTCAAACAATGATGAATCTGGACCTAACTTGGCAGAATACCTATTATGCCCAAATGTAAACATGGGTGAAGTTTGGGGAAAATAGAAATTGACATTTGGGAGTTATAGTTGCTGGGATTTATAGTTCACCTACAATCAAAGAGCATTCTGAACCCCGCCAATGATAGAATTGGGCCAGACTTCCCATACAGAAGTCCCATGACCAACAGAAAATACTGACTTTTTCTGGTGGTCTGTGGTGACCCCTCTGACACCCCCTTGCAACCCCCCAGGGGGCCTGACCCCCAGGTTGAGAAACAGTGCTCTAGCATTCTACAAGTTTCCACTCTACAATAACTATATGATGGCACTAGGTGAGATCATTAGAAGGTTTGGGGTGGGTGCCATCAACACACTTAGGCTACCCAACTCTACTTGTTCTTGTTGTCAGAATCAGTTAAGGTTGGACTCATACCTCAATACTGTAATAACTGTGTGAGGGCCAATAAACTGAAGCTGAATCTTCAATTCTTGATTTTCAGGTATGGAAATTAAATGAGGTATCTGACCTGAATAGGGTTCAACACCACTAAAGAAACAGGAATATTCCAGATTGTTCACACAGCTTAAGGCCAGCTTTGACTGGTCTGTCAGGTACCACCATTCATAGACAGGGACAAACTATATATTGTTCATTTTCTGATTAGACTACCACAGTGGGCTACCCCTGCAGATAACTTGGAAGCTGCAATTAACACAAAATGTAGCTATTAAATGTATCATTGGATTGCTGTAGGTGATTGCTGTAGGTTTTTCGGGCTGTATGGTCATGTTCTAGAAGTATTCTCTCCTGACGTTTCGCCTGCACCTATGGCAGGCATCCCCAGAGTTAATGAGGTTTGTTGGAAACAAACATACAGCCTGAAAAACCTACCACAACCTACCACAACCCAGTGATTCCAACCATGAAAGCCTTCGACAACATATCATTGGATAATTGCACAAAAACTACATGCAACTAGTTTTTAAGAAATTTACTGGCTACCAATATGATCCAGATCTGAATTCAAGGTGCAAGTGATAAGATCAAAACCCTGAGGAGGTTGAGTCATCAATACTTGGGAGTGCCACTCTCTATGTATGTCTGACCAAGGACTGAGGTCTTCTGAGGGTTCCACCTCTGTGTCCTAGAAGTAGGGAAAATACACTGTGGGAGGATGGGAGAGAGACTCTTCCCTGTGTAACATCCAGATTGTGTAATGCCACAGTTTGTGACAGACCTGGTACTAGCATTCTGGCACCAAGTAATAACATGAATCCTGATAGAGTTCAACCAAATCTGCATTTTTTTTGTTTTTTCATTTTCCTAAGCTCTTTTAGCTGTCTTGATTTGAATCTTAGTTGCTTCTAGTTTATGTCTTACTGTTTTATGTTGGCCTAGTTTTTTTGTTTTGGTTTTTTTTTTTGCTGCTGCTGCTGCCAAAGAACATGATATTGGGTTGGATATAAATATTTAAATCAGTTGACCAATCAATAAATCTAGTTGATTATTTTTTACATATTTGTCACCAAACCTCAACAGTACCTCTCCACACCTCCTGCCAGTAAAAATACAAACATAAAAAACTAAGTGTTGGACTATCATGCCACCAACATCTACTACCCAATGTAGTTGTCTCTTACCACCTAATAGTAGGGCTGACCCTAGGAAGAGCTTCACTTTCAACAAGACGGCTTTCAAAATTAGAAGGGACACAGTCTGTCATATTTTACAGTCTTTCTGACAGAAACATTTGGCTCTAATTTCTTACATTGAAATAACTGATACTCACAAGTGCTTAATTTGGAGCAGATTGTGGTAATGCTATTAGAATGAAGAAATGCTTTTCAAATTGGCTTTCTTTATCGTGCTTATTTTCAACACACAAATTAATGTGATTACAGTATGAGGCTCCAGTATAAATTTGCAAGTCACCCCATCCTCAGTTATTACCAAAGAGAATATGTTTTCTGCCACAATAGGAATTGCCCCTTTCCTTCCTGTATCATAATTGACAGATTTGACATTTTTATCGAGGTACTGGCACAATGAAAGGAATATTTATTTAGTCTTGATATGCCTGAAAAAAACTTCATAGCATTAATCAGTCTTCAGGCCGCAGAAGTCTCACTGGTATCTTTTAGTTCTGGTTATCAGTTCTCTGACAGACAGGAAGTGCTGTCTTATCCATTTTTATCTTGCATAATTTCCCCATTTGTGGTGTTGATAATAGGTTATTTCATGTGTATGTGTGTATGCAGAGTGGTTGAAGTTGCCAATAACATTGCTTAAGTCCCGGTTAGAATTCACAACATTGCAAATAGATATATTCTGATATTAAATGCAAAACAATTCCAGTTGAAGCAACTATTCCCTGGAGCAACAGTGTGGCACTACTATCTCATCCCATCCCCCAGCACCCTAATAGTAGGACAGGATCATCATGAAACAGGGCCACTCTCAAAATCAGATAGTTTCTTAGAAGTCCTAAGTATTGAGAATCATATATACTCTGTTTTCTCATGTACGACTCTCTACGTTTTAGAAAAAAATTAAACCCCCCAAAATTGATTGACTTATTCATGGGTCACCATACCTTAACTTATAAAAAAAGTGAACCACATCCTTTTCTGAGTAGGGTGGTAAAAGGCTTCCTGGAGGAACCCAAAAAAAGCACCTACCCTCACTACTCTCACCACCATTGCACCGCTTTTGGCCTTTTTGAATGCCTGGGTGGAGAAATGGCCCCCTAAGATAGCATTGGTGCTGTCCACACTACATGGAGTGACACTCAGTTTATCCACTGGTCTTACTGAAATCCACAATTTTGGCTCCCAAATCCACCCTTGATTTATACATAGGATCAATGTATACATGAGTATATATAATGAATTCACAATGGGAAAGGCAATTCAATACTCCTACCTCAAAAAACTACCCCTTGAGATTCTAAGATATTAAAAACTGGGAATCAAGAGGTTAAGCAAATCTAAAGTAATGCATCTCGTTGTATGGAAAAGCGATTTCTGGGGTTCATTTGTGTTTATCCCTGCCTTTGTGGGAAAGCACACATTTCCTGCTGAAAGATGGTTTATGCAAAAAAAATTCCTGGATTTCGCCTTTGTATTCAGGTGGAAAGGTGGAGAGGGGGTTGCTTATGCCCCAGAGAGAGAAAAAATAAAGAACGAATCATCTAAAGAAATTGGATCTTGTGCGCCTTGTTTGAGTCTTGTAGTCTATTTTATGATAGAACAGAAATCTGACTTCCCCATGCCAAAAACCCGCCATTCTTGCTATATGAGGGTCTTGAATTATGGCAGTAATCTTAGATGAATGGGACTCCTAAATATTGTGTTCCGTAGCAACTGTGCAATATAGTGGTTTGCGATCTAGTTAAACTCAAATTCCATTTAATTTGTCTGAGTCATTTCATATGTTACCTTAACTGTGAAAGTGTTTGTAAGAATGGCAACAATAGGAGAGTCAGGTAAATAAGTATAGCAGCTTTTCTAAATAAGGAATTATTGGACAGACATAAACAATCCCATTTGTTTGTTTCACTGCAGACAAAAAAGAAGTGAAGGTGGGAGAATATAATGCCATCCTTGATTCACTGGAAATCATCAACAACTCCATCAAATTCCAGGGTAAGACAAGAATATAAAAGAAAGCACATGAATGGTATTACAGATTTCTGTGTAATTTTTAGTTTGCATGCAATGCAACGTGTAGAAATGTTTTGGTACTGCTACTAGAGAAAGATCACTGAAATAATCCATTGACTATGGTTTAGATTCTCAACCAAAGTTCCACCCACCCAATATTTTCTGAGTAATACAATACCAGGTGAAAAATGGACAGAAAGAATAATAATAATAATAATAATAATAATAATAATAATACTTTATTTACACCCTGCCACCATCTCTCCAAGGGGACTCGGGGCAGCTTACATGAGGCCAAGCCCAACAACACATCAATTAAAAACAAAGCAGTAAGCAAATAAAACAATAGAATTAATGTAACTCACATATAGGCAATAACACAAAAAACCTATGGCTGGGCCAGATGTAATAGATTAAGATTTTAAAATAAACACAGGACGTGAACAGAGGTAGGATGTATCTAAGCAGGAGGGTTTTAAAGGATAGTGTAGGGAGATCAATGTATTGTCGAGTCTTCCCCATTTGCAGAAATTGCCCTTTGGGAGGGAGATCGTCTCCCACAAGCACTGGAAAGGCTTCCTCTTTCTTCTCCTCCCCCTTGTCATCTTCTTCCCCCTGCAACCATTTCTGGTCTTTCCCTGAGGTCCACAGCAGAGTCTGATCACATTGACTAGCATCAGCTCCTGATCTGAAAGCACAGGTAATCTTGTGAGTTTAACAGATAAGGTCTTCCATGTCCGTTGGACAGGAAGTAGGATTTTTCTAGAGACTCTCCAAGTTTTATGTTCGTAGAGTACTAAATTATTTTAAAATCTTAATTTTCTTCCAAGCCTTTCCTCCCCATTCCACTAGTATTTGCTCAAAACTCTGAGATGTCAACTATTATGTAAACTTCCTGCCATCAAGAAACAATCCCTCAACTCACTATGGAGCCCATGTGCATTTCTGCAATGGAAGCAAGCAACAGCAGGGTACGATTTTCCCAGGTGTGTTAAATACTCTATTCCCAGGAGTCTATGCATTTTTGCAGGCTCTGAAAAAAGCGTAGGAAGATTATCTGATTGGGAATGTGAGATCTCAGGATGGCTTGCAGGCCTCACTTCAGTCCACTGTAGCTACATAAAACCCAGCTTCCTACAATGCTAGGGTATGTGGAGATCTCCTGGACATCTCCTGGACTCCTTACTCCTGGATCTCCTGGATCTCCTGGACATCTCCTGGACTCCTTACCGTCCTCATCTCCTTATTTATGGCTTAAGGCTGGTTGCACTTTAAGGGACATGTTGTTTAATGCACCACAAAAATTAGATCTTTGTCACAAATTGGGTCATGGGAACAGACCCACTTTGCAGGGAGTGATTTCTGTGTCCCTATCTGATTGAATGCAGGGGTCTTAGTAACAGATCTTGTAGATGTAGGCAACCCGCAGATCTGGCAAGAGAACCACTTCCATGTGTAATCCAAATTCTATTATGGCTGTCAGGAAGTGTACTTTCTTAGAAATTAATTCCCATCATTCATTAAGTCGATAACAAGTACATGGCACACAGTTATTTGCTTGTGATGTATTACTTCTTGGTACTGGGTCCTAATGGTATACTGTAATACAAACCTAAGTGTATTCACTGAGAAGCTCATTGGATTCCTACCTATTATTATTATTATTATTATTATTATTATTATTATTATGTTTATATCCCACTTTTTCTCTCTACAAGAATGTTTAAGACGCTTTAGTTTCCATATTTTTGCTTTTATACAGGTCTGTTATTGATTCAGAAATTTCAGCCAAGTGAGGAATCAGAAACCCAAAGAATACTAATTTTTACATCTCCTTTCAACACTAATTTTTAGTGGTACCCCTGAAAACTTTCCCAAAGACAGTATGAAATCAGGAATAAGGACTAGGAAATAGAAACTACTCCTAGTAAATAGGAGGAGGCTGGGGTGTGTGAATGAAATACACTTTTTCTTTCCTTGGATAGAAAATTGTTCAGAACTAGTAAATCACTTACTCATTACAGAATTATAGCACTATTTTCCACTTCAGCTGCCTTGGTTCCATCCTTTAGTGTCCTGGGATTTGCAGTTTGGACAGGGGCATGAAGAATCCTCTTCTAGTGCCTTTGATTAAACTACAAACCCCAGGATTCCATGGGATGTTGCCATGGCAGTTAGAGTGGAATACATCACTATAATTGCATCATGTGAAAGAGCTCCAGGGGCTCTTTCACACTGTGTGCTTCTGCCCCCAGCAAGGATGCATTACCCCCCAAACATCTGTATCTCAGTGCTGCCAAACAGCAGTGCTGATTTTCTCCCTGCAGACATTCCTCACTATTTTGCAAATGTCTGAGGAAATAGCTAAAGGCACAATGAACACTAGTCCAGTGCCACAGCTTCTGCAGCTACAGCGGCACAGCTATAGGAAGCAAGTGATGTGTCTATTCAAGCAAGAATTGCATATCTAGTATTGAAATCTGGCATTTGACAATCTGGCGCCATTATTCAATAAATGAGGTGATACAGTGTGCAGTTTTATTTGCATGAATACAATAAGTATTTAAATTGTGGCTCTTGCCGAAGGGGATATATAAAAGCCTGGGCACTTGTACATCTCTGAATGAATAAATAATAAAATGTATACACGTTCTGACACTACTCAAAATATGTAGAATACATTTCCAGGTTTAGTCACTGGCATCTCAAGTTAAAAAGCCCCAGGTACTCATAGATATGCTCTTCCTGTACATAAATAGCATACAACTGAAACTGTATTGCTATAATTTATGCTGTATTATAAAACCTTTTGAACTGTGGTGTTGGAGGAAAATTCTGAGAGTGCCATGGACCGCAAGAAGATCCAACCAGTCCATACTTCAGGAAATAAAGCCCAACTACTCATTGGAGGGAAGGATAGTAGAGGCAAAGATGGAGTACTTTGCCCACATAATGTGAAGACAGGAAAGCTTAGAGAAGACAATGATGCTTGGGAAAATGGAAGGAAAAAGGAAGAGGGGCCAACCATGGGCAAGATGGATGGATGGTATCCTTGAAGCGACTGGATTGACTCTGAAGGAGCTGGGAGTGGTGATGGCCGACAGGGAGCTCTGGCATGGGCTGGTCCATGAGGTCACGAAGAGTCGGAAGCGACTGACTGAATGAATAAACAACAATAATAAAACCCAAATGACTTTAATGAACTCATTTTTTTTATAAAAAAAAGATTTTGGATTGCCCATCAATGTAGACTAGGCTTGCCAGAGAGCAAACTGGATAAGACTTCTGTACCTTTAGTATAGAAGAGGGAATTTCAGCAGGTATTGCTTGTCATCTGGTTACACAAATGGTAAAATTACTGGTGCCCTTCCCAGTTTAATTCTTCTGGACCTTAAATAACCCATATGAACCAAACCAAGAGCTTAAAAAATTGGGAAGAAGGTTCTTAGTGCTACCAGAAACACTCATGGGACAACAAATTGCCTACAAACCATAGTTTCCCATCCGTGATTTAAGCAGTACTCAAAGTACTGAGGTACTCATAAACTTGTAAGGAATAGCTTATACTTACGAAGCACAAAATCTTTAACAAGAAAAATAAATGTATAAAAGTATTGCGGTTGTAAATTTGTCTTTTGTTGGTTTATTTTGCCACAAATGCTGCATTTATGTAAGATTAACTCTTTTTTTCTTTCTGGCACTTTAGGGATAGAACCGCCAAAGGACAGAACCATTGTCCAGCCACAACTTCGCAAGATCTCTCTTCCTCTCTACAGCATTCTTTCTGCAATCACTATCCTGGGAATGATCATGGCTAGTGCTTTTTTGTTCTTTAACATCAAAAACCGAAATCAGAAGTAAGTTGAAAATCACTGTGGGGAACCTTTTTACGTATTGTGGGTCACCTGCTGTGTACTGTAAGTTACTTTGTGGCTGTTAATGGGTTTTAAATGCAATTGCTTGTGTTTTACTGCTTGTTGACCCTAGCTTTTACATGACCAAAAAGGAGTGTACACTGATGGCATGGGTTCATCTACACTGTAGAATTAATGGAGTTTGACAGCACTTTCACTGTAGTGTCTCAATGATGTGGAATTGTGAAAGTTGTAGTTTTGCAAAGTCTTTGGCCTTCTTTGTCAAAGACAGTTCTGGTGCCTCACCAAATTACATATGTCATGATTCCATAGTATTGATTCATAGCAGGCAAAGTGTTATTCTACAGTGCAGATACACTCTGTCTTAGGGCAATGATTTATCCCAGAACCATCCATGTTTAAAAAACATGGATGTTCCTGGGGGCCTGTCTATACCCCCCGTCTCCAGAAAGCTCATGCTTTCTGAGATGTGGGCCAGTCCCGCGAGAGCATCTGGATACCCGAGAACATCTGGAGGCCCTGCCACCCTTCCCTAAAGCCCCTAAACCCCTTTGAAAAGTAAGGGAAACTTATCTGGCCTCCAATAGACTGTAGAAATGATGCAGCAGTAGAGCGGGGAGGGAGAGTGATTTTCCTTCCCCACCACCACCCTCCTGGTGCATCATTTCTACACACCATAAGAGCTCTGGCTACAGACTACTGGAGGCTGGGTAAGCTTTCCTTACTTTTCAAAGGGATTTGGGGGCTGTGTGGGAACGGGGTGGGTATTCCCACAGTTTTCCAGACTAATTTAGTTTGGAAAACTTTGGGAATGCCCTCTG
The DNA here is from genome assembly GCF_037176765.1 of Anolis sagrei. NCBI lineage: Eukaryota > Metazoa > Chordata > Lepidosauria > Squamata > Anolidae > Anolis > Anolis sagrei. Next base: position 104,759,373 of record NC_090024.1, read on the forward strand.
GACCACAGTGGGTTTATCCCGTGCCTTCCAAGAGGGCATGGAAGAAATCCACGGTCTAATTAATTTGCCACAAACCAGGGCTTTCCTGGTTTGAAGTGAATTAATTTGTGATTATCCAGGACATCACCTGGACAGTCCCTTCTTTATTAAGGAAGTTACCACAATAAAGGGGTACCACAATAAACCTTAGGCCCCATCTACATTGCCATATAAGATCCAAATTATCAGCTTTGAACTGGATTATATTAGTTTACACTCGCGTATAACCCAGGGCCCTTCCAGACAGGGCCCAAAATGTGGGCCCTGACGGACTTTTGCCAGAGTCATCCAAGCGATGCCTCAGGTAAAAGAGGATTAATTCATGGCAAAGCAGGAAAACCTTGCCTTGTCTCAAATTAAATAGATACTAGGCTTGAGCGGTTTCATTCGTTAATTTTGTAATTCGTTATTAATTTGTATTTAAATTAGCTTACAATCCAATATTGAGCCATGCAGGAATAGTGTAAGGAGTAAATTAGATTCGAAACAATTTTTTCAATTTATTTCATTATTATTTCGTAATTCTTTCGAAATTATTTCGTAATTATTTCGTAATTATTTCATAATTATTTTCGCATGTCTGGTGCAAGTTTTATAGTTGTTGTTTGTTTTATCACACCAACAGTCAACAACAGAGGGAGAGGGAAGCTTCAGAAGTTCCCCCTGTCCCATTTGGAGGTTTTTTTTAGCATATTGGGCAATTGTGTCCGCCATTAACGAATAGATTCGTAATTTTACGAAATTTTTGTATATTTCGAAATTTTTAAAAGGAAAATTTCGGAATTATTAAAAAAAACGAAACGCAAGGGCCCCCTAAAAACAAAACGAGTTTAGAACCAAATTTTTCCATGGTTACCCAAGCCTAATAGATACCCCTTCCTGAAAGGCCGGGTTGTAATGGGATATGGGCCTGGAGTGGATTTCTTAAGCAGGTTTAAACCCTGTCTGGAAGCCCCCCAGTTCAAGGCACATAATCTAGATTTTATATGACAGTGTTGATGGGTCCTTAACTGGTGACAGAAGTAGCATCTGAGTCAAAATGTAGGACTATGACTCTAAAATTGTTACTTTACCTCTCCTGTATGAATTTTAACATTTTGTTTGATGAAGAAGCTAATGAAGCTTACAAAATTTGCATGATGTATTTTGTGCATTTTGGTTGGCACAATAAAGGTATCACTGCTTTGTGGGTTGTGTTTTTATTTTGCTGTTAGGCAAGAGTTACTTGAATAGATCATTATCACCAACCGCTCCTTTCTCTCTTTCTTCCTCCCCATCCTGATCATTCATGACAAAGATCCGGACTGAATACTTGTAGAATGCTTTTGAAATTAGACCAAGTAGGGCATGAAATTAGTCTGAAGGTTGAAGTTTGTCTACTTTCCTTTTGGTGGCTGCCTTTTACCTTATCCATCCCTGCTTCCTTCCCATAAATTACTGTGATTGGCACTAAAAAACAGCATGCAGTGATGACCTATAAAGCCAGTTGTCAAGATCCAGTCAAATTTAATCACTTCTAAGATTATAGATTTTTGTATCTCTTTAAGAAAAGGGATCTATTCTTACCAAACTCAGAGGGACTTTTGACCAAAGAAACATGTGAGGTTATGCATGTTACTTTCAGCAGAAGAATTAGACAAATACTTTCACCCCTCCTATTGAAACTAGTGCCTTAAAGGTGCTTAATTTTGGTTGGATAATACCTAATATTTTAAAATAATATTCTATTTAATTGATGTTCCTGTATAATATCTTTGTGTTGGAACGTTTTATTAAATCCTTTTATTCTGTTAGATCAAAATTAGTGTTTTCCACTGTGTATTATTAGCATAATCCCCAGCTAATTAAAACACTGTGTAATGTAAGGAGTTGCTTTAGTACAGGAGATCAAAGACATTTAGCCATAATAATGCTCATCTAAACTTATTTATAAAGCAAGCACACAGATTTGCATATTTCCCCAATTTGCACAGAAAGCTGCTTCTCTGATCCTGCGTGAGATGGTTCAGTTTTAGGCTGTTTCCCTACAGAACCGTTCACAAGTGTCGGTGTGCTGAAATGGCACTGCCGCCTCTTCTAGGCCATATAGGGACAGCTGAAACCTTAAAACCCTATAGGCAGCAGATCCTGTCTGATCTTGGAAGTCAAGCAGGGTCAGACCAGGTTAGTACTTGGATGGGAGATTGCCAACAAATAACAGGTGCTGTAGGCTATATTGCAGAGCAAGGAACTGGAAAAACCACCTCTGAGTATTCATTGGCTAAGAAAAGCCTTTGAAATCCATGGGGCTGCTATTAGTAGTCAGGACTTGAAGGTGCGTGCAAACACACACAGCCCTCACTTTGTGTTCTTATTCCTGTAGAAAAAGATATAAAAGAAACCAGTAATATCTATGAAAGTAGAAAGGAAAAAAATATAAAATATTAGATTTTGTGGGTCCACTTTATCAGATGCATTGATAGTGTCCATGAAAGTTTATGCCAGGCGTCCTCAAACTTTTTAAACAGAGGGTCAGCTCACAGTCCCTCAAACTGTTGGAAGGCTGGATTATAATTTAAAAAAAAGCAAACATGAATGAATTCCTATGCACACTGCACATATCTTATTTGTAGTGCAAAAAAAAACTCACTTGAAAACAATACAATAATTAAAATGAAGAACAATTTTAACAAATGCAAAACTTATTAGTATTTCAATGGGAAGTGTGGGCCTGCTTTTGGCTGATGAGATAGGATTGTTGTTGTTGTTGTTGTATGCTTTCAAGTCATTTCAGACTTAGGTTGACCTTGAGCGAGGGCTGGGTAAATAATAATAATATTAATATTAATATTAATGTTAATAATAATAATAATAATAATAATAATAATAATAATAATAAAACAGAGAATAAGAAAAATAAACAATACAGTTAATATAACTCACCCAAACATGCCAGGTTTGTATGGAAATGTGACACTATTTCCTGTGCTGGTCAATGACCGAAATAAATGTTTTGATTTGATAACTCACACATGGACAATAACACACAAGGATTTAAAAACCTATGGCCGGGCCAGATGTAATAGTTAAAACTTTAAAAATAAATGCTGGACATGAACAGAGGATGTATCTAGTAGGAGGGTTTTAAATGAAAAGTAGAGAGCAGCCCAATGGATAATTAAAGTGCTTCTCGGGATATTTTGCAGGGAATTGTTTCCTTTATTCAGGGAAGGCACACTGGAACAGCCACGTTTTCAGGCTCCTTGTAAAGACTGCCAGTGTGGGGGCTTGTCTGATATTCTTGGGGATTGAGTTCCAGAGTCGGGGGGCTACCATAGAGAAGGCCCTCTCCTTCGTCCCCAGCAATCACGCTTGCGGAGGAGGTGGGAGCGAGAGCAGGGCCTTTCCAGATGGTCAAAGAGATTGCGTGGGTTCGTATATAGAAATGCGGCCACGCAGGTAGGCGGGTCCCAAACCGTTCAGGGCTTTGTTGGTAAGAACCTGCACCTTGAATTGGGATCGGAAAATGAACAGCAGCCAAGGAAGCTCCTTAAACAGGGGGGTTGACCACTCCCTGTAAGTCACCCCAGTTAGTAACCTGGCTGCTGACCTTGGGCTGTATCCAGCCCCCGGGCCTTAGTTTGAGGACCCCTGGTTTATGCTATCAATTTCTTCTTGATGTTTGTTCCTTATATTTTATTATATTTAAACGTTTATAGAATGTGCCTTTGCTATCTGTTGGGGTCTGATTTCAGGACCCTCGCCAGATACCAATATCCGTGGATGTTCCAGTCCCATTATATACTGTGGCATAGTAGGTTTGCTTTTCAGATTCTATTTCCTTTTGGTGAATATTTTCAAGCCTTTGGTGGTAGAATCTATGGAAACAGAATATGGCGAACCAACTGTATTTCAGGTTAAAACACAAGTAAATAAATTATATTAAAACGCCACTGAAATTTTAGAAGTGTAAAATCATTTAAAAATAGAACAATAAAATAAAAATACAGAACATAGATCCCATTTTTTTTAAAAAAAAAAAAACTTCCTGCAACCTTTTCTTCATTAATGGCCTTTTTGAATGAAAATAACTTTGCTTTCTTGCAAAAAGAGACCAGACCTTTTCATCTTTGGATCTTTCCAAAGATCTTATGGAGAGACTCATATAATAAGAAAATCTTTGTTAGCCTTTACTATTGGATTCCTTTATGTCTTTTAAAACTAAAATAGACTAACCTGGCTACTACTTTGAACAGTGAGAAGAAGAGTCTTTTTTTAATTGCTCTTGTCCTTCCAGGTGTTTTGTCTTCTGAGGTCACACGCTCTTGCTAGTTCTTCTTTAATTGTAATATTCTAGTGTTATGTGACTTTATACATGGTAGTTTCTGCATGTCTAATGGCTTTTCTAGCGTTCTTCTCTGAGACCCTTTCAGCACATCTCCCTTACTCAGACTCTGTTTTGTGAAAGAGCTGCAATCTCATTTGGGGATGCTCTTTTTATTATTGTTGTAACTGCTATTTATTGTGACTGTCTTCTCTCCACAGGTTAATAAAGATGTCCAGTCCTTACATGAACAACCTCATTATTCTTGGTGGGATGCTCTCCTATGCATCTATATTCCTTTTTGGCCTTGATGGATCTTTTGTCTCTGACAAAACATTTGAGACCCTTTGTACTGTAAGTAACTCTGAAGTATTTTAATAGAAACAGTTCTTTGAGTTTTGCATTAACAGGAGCCATTTCCTGTATTGTACTCCAGTTTTCTGTAGTTTTATCCAAAACCACTTGGGCTTTTGATGTTTTAAGAAGTATGTTTCATTTGAAGAACTGTGGAGCACTTGTTATGAGGTTTTAGCAAAAGATCAGCTTTTATAATAATTATATTGCAATGTGCTGTTAAAGGAGGGGAAATTCTCCTCAAGAAACGATGTCTCTGCTGCAGTTATTTCGATCCAGTCTGTTCATATGGAGGAAGCTGGTTAAGCTCTTGGTTGAATGGAAGCTATATTTGGCAGTGCAGTTCTTGTCTTTCCCTCATGAAACCCATTTTACTACTACTACTACTACTACTACTACTACTACTACTACTAATAATAATAATACACTTTATTTATATTCTTTATCTTCCCGGAGGGACTCAGAGTGGATTACGGTACACATATAAGGTAAACATTCAATGTATTTTACACAACGAACAATGTCATACAATACACAGACAGGTAAAGCCCTTCCCGTTTTAATCTCTGGTGTCTGTAGGCAATTCTCAACTCCGGCCATGGGGAGGTGCTCTTGTTCCATATTCCTTACCGAGGAGCCTGCTGTCCATAAACATCTCCGATCTTTTTTGCTGGCATGTCTGCATAGGGCACCCTTTTACCTTCCCACCGAGGTGGTACCTATTGATCTACTTGCATTACATGCTTTCGAACTGCTAGGTTGGCAGAAGTTAGGGCTGATAATTGGGAGCTTACCTGGCTCGCAGTTTCGAACTGCTAACTCTCCAGTCAGCAGCTTTTTCTGCAGCTAGCAGTTTTAACCACTGTACTACCATGGCCCCTTACTGACACTTTTTACTTTGATTTCTGATTTTCTTTTAGGACACTAGTGGGCCTGTAGCAGGGAAATTGTCACCCACCCAGGTTTTAATAATAATCTACAGATGAAACTTAGGATATTACTAACTCCCTTTTGGTATGATTAAGGTGCAAAAACACTGTAAAATTAAATCAGTTTTATACCACTTTAACTGCCATGGCTCAAGCCTGTGGAATCATCAGAGTTGTAGTTTTACGAGATTCTAACCTTCTTTGCCAATGTATGCTGGTGCCTCACCAAACTACAACTCTCAAGATCTTGTAGTATTAATCCATGGCAATTAAAGTGGTTTCAAACTGCATTACTAATGGTTGCCTTTCCCCTGATATAAAAATATTTCCAAAGTATTATATTTATTTAACAACATTTATTCATTTTTCATGAGGTTTGAGGCAGCTTGCGTTGACACGGGAGTGAAGGGTGAGGACAAAATGGCATCTTTAAGATTTTGATTTTGTGGAGTTCTTGCAGAAATATATGAGGAGATGAGACTTGAAAAAGTAAAAAAAAAACCCTATGAATTATTTAAGGATCTAGCTAATCAAATATTTGATTTAATCTCAGAGCACTACAGTTTAAAGGGTTAAAAAAAAGAAGCCTGAGTAAATATATAGCCATTAGGCTACAGGTTAGATAAGCTGTTGCAGAACTGGATTGATGGGTCCAAGGCTGAAATTTATTTGCACAGTTTTATGATGTCTTTTCTCAAGATTTCAGGAGGTTAGTGCAAAAAACAGCAGAAATCATGGATTGATTGGTACTCATAAGAGGAGGAGATGGGAGGAAATCACTACTGTCAGACCTTAAAGCAGGCCTGCACAACCTGTGGCCCTCCAGCTGTTTTGGCCTCCAACTCCCAGAAGCCCTAGCCAGCTTGTTCAATGGCCAGGAATTCTGGGAGTTGGAGGCTAAAACAGCTGCAGAGCCAAAGGTTGTAAATAAATAAACAATTCAAATAAACTGGACTTAACGGGTTTAAACACATGCTAAGCAAAAAAGGTTATCCTCCGTAGTTTTGCTGAAACTCCAGAGTAACCCTGCATTTTCATCAGGGTTGGGCAGCAGACAGGCTCCAATGCAAACCAGTCTGCTGTCCACATGGGTTAGCATTGCAATTCCCTTTTTCCTGTGCATGGGTAAGAGGGGATGCATTGCCCCTCTCACTATGGCAGACAGCTGGAGAGCTCCTGGCTGTTCTGGGCATTTTTACTGACATCATGTGATGCTCAGGAGTTTCCAGCCATCTGCCACAGTGACTGGGGGAGATTCCAGACTGACTGATAATATGGGACTGACCCAGTGTCCTGGATGCCAGATTGACCCTACTTGGTAGTCCTGTTGGACTCCCTGAACTGCCTTTGAAGTGGCAGGGAGTCTTGACTGCTCAGACATTCTGGCTATAGTAAAATGCCACTGGGGAGCCACCCTATGAGGCCACCTAAATGACATGAGGTATAGTCCCTTGTTGTCCCCTCCTCCCATTTTGCAGCCATGACAAACTTACCTTACCTTCTCCTAGGCACTCTGACTGACATCAGCCAGGGTTACATGTCACTAAGAAAACTGGGAGGGGGAAGCTAAAGCTCCCACAAGAAAGCAAGTGGGGTGGCAGCTGGCAATAGCTATGGCCCGGAAGAAGGGAATGACAGGATGGGAGTCAAGATATCATTCCGGTTCCACTTGGCCAGAATCTAGCTATGTATCTAGACTGCTATCTAGACTGCCCCTAAGTCAGGACAGAATCCAAATCCTAATGCAGTATTTCAATTTCTCCTTGAGTTATATTAACCTGGGGCCAGGCTGCATTAAGAGGGGCTTATCCCGGGTTAAGCCAGATCAGCCCTTTGCCGTGTTTAGCTGCTGTGGAACTGATTCACAACCTAAATGATCAGTGTTAGTGACAGTCTAGCCTGGCCAATTTAGTTTTGGGTCAGTTTGATTACCTGGACCCAATCCCTACTACTACCATGGGTTGGGGGTAAAGCATGTGAACACCATTGTAGACAGTCCGGAGCATTTTTTTTGTTCCAAATGGCCCCAAATTTTGTTCTAGGTTTAGAAGATGAACTCTCATAAGTCCTATTAATTTACTTAGGCCCATTTTTAAATTCTTGTCCTAACAGTAATTTTTGCACGGGATTGCAAAAATTGCGTGGGATTGGTTTTTAGTATATTTGTGTTGTTTTGATAATTCTATGCTTGTTTTGCATACTCTGTATGTTGGTGTTTTGTTATTTGAAAACTGCCCTGAGTCCCCTAGGGGAGATAGAGCTGTATATAAATGATGATGATGATGCGCCCAAAGTGCCTGAGAGAAAAGCTTATCATAGAATTGAAGAGATCTCCAAAGCTAACCACAACCCAAACATCATAAAGTTCTGTAGCTGCAGGCATACTGTCAGCCAATTCTGTGTGTTTGGTATTGGTGGTCCCACTGATTTAGTGCATTGCTGCACAATGCTGTTGCTCACAATTAGGAGGACTGGGTTATATCCTCGGTGCCATCTCCCACTGTTGTAGGATGATGGGAGCTTACTATCATCAATAAGCTATAGTTCATGTAGCTCAGCTCAGGAGAGGACAGCCTCTCAATTTTTATTCTGACGTTAGCCTCATACATGGCCATGTTAAACTTACCAATTACTACCACTTTTGGTACCTATCAAAATTTTCAGGAGAGGAGAAACAAAACTCTTCATTTGTGGGCTTGTTCATAGGTGTAATCATGATGTTATTAAGCTCTACAGTTATAACTTCTATACTGTTTTCTTCAGTGTTATGGACACTGCTGACTTGGAGGTCTGGTTTTACAAAGACAGCACTTCCATACTCTGCATGTGGTCTTTCTGCCACTAAGATCATTCCTGGAACTTTTGGTCATTTCTGTTGTTTATTGGACACACAACACTTCACTTTTTTTTTATCTCAGCACATAAAGCAACTGTTCTTTGGCACCTGAGATGCCTACGATGTTGATTGAGATTATTGTGATAGTTGGTCCTGAAAAGGTCCATTTGTTTGGTTGGTTGGTTGGTTGCATACTGCAAGTTGCTTCTGGTGTGAGAGAATCAGCTGTCTACAAAGACATTGCCCAGGGGACACCGAGATGTGTTACTATCCTGTGGGGTGGCTTCTCTCATGTCTCCCCATAAAAAGAATTTGAAGTAAATATAATGGCTAAGGTCCTTAACATATCGGAAAAGTATTGTCCAATAATTTTCAAACATGTACCTTTCATCAGTTTGCTGAGATGTTGGATAAGCTTTACTAACAAGTTGGGCTTATAATGAGGTGCTGAATAAACTTTTACTAAAGGGCTCTAATGCTGATAAGCTTATAAAATGCAAACTCAAACTTTATTCAAGTATTTAAAATGTATGTCCGTTAAAATGTGAAATGAGACACAGAACAAACTATCATGATGTAGAATAATTTTCTGATAATTCCCCAAGCTTTTGTTTTTCACAGAGTTCTTTTCTGGTATTTTAAGAGGGAGCTACAGGAGATACTTTTAAATTATTCCAAGTCTTGCCAGGACAAAGGGAGCAATGTCTAGTTTCCCTTTGAAAATACAGAAGCTATCCTAACTTTTATTTGAATCTGCCTATTGCACTGTTTAGAACTCGTAGGCTTTTTATGAGACAGAGAACAAATAAAGACAAATCTGATGGTTCTGATCTTAGTACAACTGGAAATGCTGAAATAACACACTAGGTATATTGTTACTGGAGGCAAAAGTGGGCAGTAATGCAGTTGAAGGGTATGGCTCATTTTGTGAATCCCTTAACACCTCAGGAAATGAAAGTTGAAGAGCATCTCATTGTCCATATCAGTGGAAAGTTTGACACAAATGGAGATGTGTTTGAGAACTATATTTTGGAAATAATACATTTAAAAAACTCTCTGGAAGGTCATAGCATATCATAGACTATATATAATCAAGAACAATGAAGATTGTTAAGATGAGTAAAAGAGGGAAGATCACAGCATAGAAAGGATGAGACATATGAAAAGGGAGCTTGAACTTTCAGAATATTAGGTCACATCTTACTTTGTGGTAACCACACACCACACAAAAAACTGATAATGTGGAGCACATGAATGGTGTGGTTAAGTCTGACAGACGCATAACTGTTAAAGAAATGTTACTCCAAGTGAGCATTAGGGAAGGAAATGTGTGCAGAACATTGAAAAAGTTGCAGTTGAAGAAGATCTGTATAAGGTGTGTTCCAAGGAAGTTGACAGATGCGCATGGAGAAACCCAAAAATCCATATGCAGCAAACTCTCGGCCCAGTATGAAAATGATAGAGAAAAATTATTTCATTGGTTACAGCATTTTGAACCAGAGATTATGGACCTTGTCATATTGAGGCCACTAAGCCGGGCAATAGTGAGGGGGCTCACCATGGATTGTAGTGAATCCGGCATGGAGCATGGGGAACCCCGTACCCCACATCCCCCACATCGCCCCTTACTTCATTCCATGGGGGGAAGCATTGCAGCATGTTCCCAGATCTGCCTCTTATGACAGTTTGACCTGACTTCAGGGATTAAGCCTCAACAGAAGTAGATCTACATTGTGTGATGGGATCTGGCAGGTTCTGTGCCGGATGTGAGGCTGAATTGTTTTAAGACAGGCAATTTTGGTTGTCTGATGAAGTCATAAAAGGCCATCAATAAAGTGGTATCATGTGAATTCTCCTGCGGGGAAAAATTCAAAGCTGCACCTTCAGCAGGAAAAGTTATGGCAACTAACTTCTGGGATTCAGAAGGAGTCCTACTAGTGGAAATCATGCCTAAAGGAACCATCACTAATTCAGAAATATATGTGGAAACTCTTAATAAACCTCAAGCTTGCCTGTGTCGTGTTAGTCCACATTGGCAGAAACAAGATGTTTTGCTGTTGCATGCATGACAACACCCTGCCTCATTTTCTTTTCTGTGGTGGAAAATGGAACTCTCTCCCGATTGAGATCAGATCTGCCCCCTCCCTCCTGTCCTTCAGGAGGCTGGTGAAATCCTGGCTATGGAAGGAAGCATTCCCAGAGTAATGGTTAAAACCGGCTACAGAACAAAGTTATCAACATCACATACGGACTGAGTTGGACATGATTTTATCTTGGTGATTTGGCTTATTTGTAATTTTAATCGATATATATTTTAACTCATTATATGATATTTTTAGATTGTACTATTAGCATTGAATCCTTGCTGTAAGCCGGTCTGGGTCCCTCTACAGAGGTTGAGAAGATCGGGATATAAAAGTTTTAAATAAATAAATAAATAGGCAAACCTAGTGTGAGATTGGAAAACTTGGGTGGACACAGTTGCCACACCCACCTTATAGCCATGATCAGGCAACATCAGACTGCCACCTATCTGGCAAACTGGAGGACTCTCTGTTTGAAGATGATGACTCCCTTGTGGCAACTGGTAAACTCGAGCCGATCCAGAGTTTTACCGTGCAGGCATACAGGCCCTAGTTCCAAGGTAGCAAAGCGTTGTTAAAAGGGATGATGATTATGTGGAAAAGTGACATTTTGTTCCTAAAACATGTATCAATGTACTGTGTAAATAGCAAAGATATCGCATAAAATTTGGATTAAAAATATATTGTGCATTACTTTTGAAGTGACCCTCATATCACTAAGAAATCCAAGATTTCAGTGTACCTATGTGCCATAAGAGTCTCTGAAAAAAATGTGAAAGAAATCCATTCTGTTCAGAGTTAAAAGGTTAGTGCAGCTGAAAGAAATGCTAAGTAACCAAATGCCAGAATATAGCAATTAATGCCCTCAGCGGCCTTAACTATACAGTGTGACATAAGATTGGAAAAGGAATGAGACCTTTACAGATTTAAAAGAGGACACCTACTTAACAAAAAGAAGGAAATTGAAATGTTAAAAGGTGGTAAATAGACTTAAAATGGGGGTTGAAGGGGACGGGAAATTAAAAATCCTTTCTTTTAAAACATTAAAAAATAATTATCTATGAATTTTAAATAGGGTGTCCATTAAATTAATTGACTTTGGAATTTCTATTATTTTATAAGCATATTAGCTACTGAGGCCAGGAACTGCCAGTCTGCATTCTCCTGGGTTTTTGGTATTGAAGTTTTCTTAACCTTAACTTTTAATTTAGCAGAAGTAGTGTTTATAGCTAAGATTATGGCAGTCCTTATGACAAATCTGCTTGCTTTGTTCTTTATATCTGTTTTACACAACACATTATGGATAGTGTGTATTTGCACTATACATCTACGACACTTTGATAGCATTTTATCTATAGGTTTTATACTACATGATCCTGGATTTCTGGTTTCATGAGGTATTTTGAATTCTCTGCTAGAAAGCTCTGGTGCATTTCTCTGAATTATGCCACTAGAATGCTCTGGCAGGAGATCCTTTGTATTTCATTGAACTACATATCCCAGACAGGAACATTTTCCACTAGGAAACACTCCATTGTACAACCATTAATATTAAAAATGAATTCAAAGGCAAAATTATGGCTAGCGATATAGAGGAACCAAGACTGACAAGGTCAAAAGTCTTGGGACATTTGATTAATGGGAGCCAGGCATGTAGCCGGGGGGGGGGGGGCTTGGGGGGCTTCAGCCCTCCCGCCCCGAAATTCTCATGGTGGTTTGCAAAAAGGCATTACTGGTGCCTTTTCGCATCATGATAATGTTTATTCATATCATGATCTGATCACCATACTCAATATATCCCATATGCATGGGGGTATTGGGGTAATGATACAAAAGGTTTGCTAGGGTAGACCCTCTTTCACTCAGACTCAGTCCCCCCCCCCCCCCGAATCGAAATCCTGGCTACAGGTCTGGTGGGAGCTATACCATCCTCTGCAGTTTTGGATTCTTTATGGAAGTCCTGTTATAAATTGTCTTGTTACAACCCAACTTCTATCCTTAGTCTAAACAGATTTTAGCCAGCGTTTAAGCTTGTTGTTGTTGTTGTTGTTGTTGTTGTTGTTGTTGTTATTATTATTATTATTATTATGACACAAAAACACAGTATGTCATAGCAAATGAGATCTATATGCTGGATTTCGTATCACAGAATCACAAGTCGAACACTTCCCAAGTGCCTAAGACTGTGTGATTTATTTTTGAATGATGTGCTCAGATCCAAGTAAGGTGGCCTTTTGCAGTTGACAGATCGTGATTTTGTCAGTGTTTATCATTTCCAAATGCCGTGTTCTGTCGTGCGCTGGGCCTGTAAAAATTGTGTTTTGAATAGGACGTGCACTTTGTGCCCAGCAGGAAGCCAGGGCACCTCGAAAGAGAGGCCCTCAAGGATTTTCCTGTACAATAGTCTTAGAGGCTTGAAAGGTTTAACAAAGTCCTTTATTATTGAACAAATTAAACAAATACCAGATCTTCAATGAGTCAAACAAATGCTTCTTAACTTGTCTACAATGGACAGGCACCTTGCTTGGAGAACTATTTCTTTATTTAACAAGGAAAACCCTTTTTTAACCTCTCCCAGGCTGTCTACTATCTAAGCTTTGCTGATGTGGGTTCTACTACCAGATCCAAACTGTTTCTTGGGCGCCGAGTAGACCTACCAGTCAAGGCTTGTAGATTCTCCAGCTGGAGTTCTTTGGGTCTGTAAAGCTGTTTTCCCCTGGATGCTGTAAGGCTGAGAGGCTGTAAGCTCCCAGCCAAAGCTTTGGGACTTTCCCCCCGGAAATTCCCTGGAAATTCTTACGAAATGAAGCTTTTCCGCAGGTGAAGCTGGTCCACATCCTATAGCTTAGTTTCCTTCTGTAAGACTGAACTAAAAATGGCTCCCTCTCCTCCCCAGGTCCCTGGGGAAAGGGGCAGAACCAAACACAACAATGTTAGACAGGTGGCTAGCCCTATAACTGCAAACCAAGGGAAGTCACCTTTTTGCAAAACCCCTGAAACCTTAGAATGCATGCAAATATTAAATAGAAAGAAAATGAAGTTGGAGCTCCTGGTACAGCCGTACCAGTACATGCTGGCTGAGATCTTTTGGCATGGCACCCAGTGTGCCAATGACCACTGGGACCACCTGTAATTGTTGTTGTTGTTGTTGTTATTATTATTATTATTATTATTATTATTATTATTATTATTATTTGAAACACCAGAAGATGAGTCAACAGCAGACACTCTGCTGGCTGTTGTATTGGATCACGTCCCAAGTTTCTATAAAATAGTCTATAAAATAAGAGATAGTCTATAAAATAGTCTATAAAATAAGAGATTGAAAAGTATGCATTATGTTGCACATGAAAGATGTGCATACAGAACATCATTTGCTATTCTGTTTGCGCTCTGGGAACACAGTGGGGCTACATTAAAATAAATATGCAGAGAAAGATTGTAGGGTTAAATTGTGTCACTATCATAAGAAGTGTTATCGAAGTTTTTCATGGCCAGAATCACTGGGTTGCTGTGACTTTTCTGGGCTGTATGGCCATGTTCCAGAAGCATTCTCTCCTGACGTTTCACCCACATCTATGTCAGGCATCCTCAGAAGTTGTGAAGTTTGTTGGAGACAATCAAGACCAGCTAATCACCTCTCAACAAAGGATTCCCCCAGGCAGGAAGCAGCCAAGCTTTGAAGCTGCAAGGCTATCCAGTGCTAATCAAGGCGATCACTTACAATATTCACACTTGCCTCAAAAAGACAAGCTCTTTTTCCCACACTGGACATTCCACAGATACATCTGTAGGAATACCAAAGTGCTTGTTTATAAAGCTATTGTCCTCCCAACCCTGCTATACGCCTGCGAAACATGGACTGTCTACAGACATCACATGCAACTCCTAGAATGATTCCATCAGCACTGCCTTCAGAAAATCCTGCAAATCTCTTGGAAAGACAAGCGGACAAATGTCAGCGTGCTGGAAGAAGCAAAGACCACCAGCATTGAAGCGATGGTCCTCTACCATCAACTCTGCTGGACCGGCCACTTTGTCTGGATGCTCGACCACCGTCTCCCAAAGCAGTTGCTCTACTCCAAACTCAAGAATGGAAAACGGAATGTTGGCAGGCAGGAAAAGAGATTTAAAGATGGGCTCAAAGCCAACCTTAACATCTCTGGCATAGACACTGAGAACTGAGAAGTCCTGGCCCTTGAGTGCTCCAGCTGGAGGTCAGCTGTGACCAGCAGTGCTGCAGAATTTGAAGAGGCACGAATGGAGGGCAGAAGAGAGAAACATGCCAAGAGGAAGGTGCATCAAGCCAACCCCGACCGGGACCCCCTTTCACCTAGAAATCAATGTCCTCACTGCGGGAGACGATGCAGATCAAGAATAGGGCTCCACAGTCACCTACGGACCCACCCTGGAGGATTATCCTACTCGAACAACGAGGGCTCGCCTAAGTAAATAAGTAAGTAAGACATAACCCCCACTTACCAAGTCTCCAACAAACCTCACAGCATCCGAGCATGCCTGCCATAGATGTGGGTGAAACATCAGAAGAGAATGCTTCTGGAACATGGCCGTACAGCTTGGAAAACTCACAACCCACTACCATTAGACTTCCCAACTTTATTTTTAAACCCTTTTTGTATTGGATTGATTTCCAGACTATTTACAGTCGTTTCTAAACAAAGACAAAACTTGGCCTCTTTCTGTCAAGATACAAGTGGCTGTATGTATACCTTTACTTTTGAATTCAACATGCTATTTTATTGTATCTGGCAATTATAGGAAGTTGGATCCAATTGAAAGGGAAGAAAAACAATGTGATTTCAAATGCTACAGTGAAAAAATACACCATCTGAGCTGAAAAGATCTGTGTTAGGCTTTGTAAATTCATTCCCCTCCTCAGAATTCAAGAATTTGCTTTTATTAACCCAATTAAGATGGTGTTTATGTTTCACTCTTAATGTTTATTGCTAATGTTTGTCTGGTGCCTTGTTTTTCTTCTTAGAACAATAGGGTTGCCTGTGGTAATGTGCCTGGTGAAAAATGGAGCACAAAAACTGCAGCATAAATGCTAATGATGCAGGGGTTTTTTTTAAACTGCATGATCAACATTGCCAGCTGAACACTCTGTCCCACATTTAAAATTGCTGGGATGAAAAGCAGACAATTTTTCATTCTTTTCAGATTCCTGTGCTTCCTTTTCTACCACATTGTCCAAGGTACATTCCTTCTTTCATAGGGCCCTTCCTTACTTAAATTTGATTTCTTCTTAAAGGATTTTCATTTATAAATTGTACTGAACTAAATGGGAGTTAAGACTTTAATTCTGTCCTTCAGTTCTTTTCATATTCATGGAATTCAAAGCACTTCACTGAATTGCTAGCCAATTTTCTATACAAAAACACATCCGTTATTTCCCATTTGGGTTTGTAGCAACAGTATTTGGCTTAGGTCAGGTTGAGATAGAGAGATTTGATAGGTTTTGTAACTTGTGAAAAGAGTTTATATTGCTCCTATTTTGGGTTTGTGGGCCTATTGCTTAAACACATAACTATGTTTAATATAAACATATAAGAAACAACGAATATTGGGGAAATTGCTTTTTGAAATCATAACTTTCAGAATCCTTCAGCCAGCCTTGTCCTTTGGCCTTGCTGGCTGGGAGAAGCTGGAAGTTGCAGTAGCCTTTTGAAACTCTGAAAAAGAGTTTGATGCATCCTTGACTTAAATTGTGTGTCTGTTTTTTTTATTTACTTCAGGTCCGAACATGGATACTTACAGTGGGCTACACAACTGCATTCGGGGCAATGTTTGCAAAAACATGGAGAGTCCATGCAATTTTCAAAAATGTAAAAATGAAGAAAAAGGTAAGTCTCTAAATCAAATCCCAATAATACATACTTGTGTCCCCCCCCCCTCCCGGGTCCCCTCTCTTTCTTGAAGATGGAAAGGTTGATTTGGAATCAGTTAGGTCAGTGTTTCTCAATCTTCCTAATGCCGTGACCCCTTAATACAGTTCCATATGTTGTGGTGACCTCCAACCATAAAATTATTTTCGTTGCTACTTCCTGTCATTTTGCTACTGTTATGAATCGTAATGTAAACATCTGATAAGCAGGATGTACTTTCTTTCACTGAACCAAATTTGGCACAAGTACCTGATATGCCCAAATTTGAATACTGGTGAGATTGAGGCGGGGATTGCTTTTGTAATTTGGGAGTTGTAGTTGCTGGGATTTATTGTTAACCTACAACCAAAAAGCATTCTGAACTCCAGCAATCATGGAATTGAACAAAACTTGGCACATAGAACTCCCATGACCAACAGAAAATACTGGGAGGGTTTGGTGGGCATTGACATTGAGTTTTGGAGTTGTAGTTCACCTACATCCAGAGAGCACTGTGGACTCAAAAAATGATGAACCTGGACCAAACTTGGCATGAATACTCAATATGCCCAAATGTGAACACAGGTGGAGATTGTGGGAAATAGACCTTGACATTTGGGAGTTGTACTTGCTGGGATTTATAGTTTACCTACAATCAAAGAGCATTCTGAACCCCACTGACAATAGAATTGGGCCAAATTCCCACACAGAACCCCCATGGCCAACAGTACATAGTTCAGTACATTTGTTACACTTTTTTTATTTTACAGCAGTTACATATTATTCAATACAAGCTACCATACTTTAACTTTGGCATCTACTGTTATTTTTCTGCATATACGTATTATCTGGACTGTGTTTTCTGATGGTGTTTGTCGACCACTCTGACATCCCCTGGAAATCCCCCCCCCCTGCCAGGGTCCCAATCCCCAGTTTGAGAAATGCTGAGTTAGGTGAAGAAAGCCTTCAATAATTTGCCTTTTACGTTGTTTTCTTGCTGGCAACTATAGTATGAAAAGAGAGGGCCTCAAACTTTTAAAACCGAGAGCCCGTTTGCAATCCCTCAGAATGTTGGGGGGCAGGCTATAGTTTGAAAAAACATGAGTGACTTCCTATGCACCCTACACATATCTTATTTGCAGTGCAAAAAGAAAAAATGAAAGAACTATACAGTATTTTAAATGATGAACAATTTTAACCAACGTTTAAATTATGAACAATTTTAACCAGGATTTCAATGGGAAGTGTAGGCCTATTTTTGGCTGATGAGATAGTCAAGTTAATTAGGATTGTTGTTGCTGTGTGTCTTCAGATTTTTTTCAGACTTAGGGCAACCCCAAGTTGCCCCAAGGGTAAATGACCTTGGAGGTCTGCATCCAGCCCATTTGCCTTATTTTGGGGACCCCTGGTATAAAGTGTCATGAGTTAAAAACAATGATTGAAGTGATCTGAAGATGCCAGCCACAGATACAGGTGAAACATCAGGAGAAAATGCTGCTAGAACATGACCGTATAGCCTGGAAACCACACAATACCCCAATGATTCTGGCCATAAAAGCCTGCAACAATGATTGAATTGTTAACCTGACTTCAGATGTTATATAATAACTAATTGGTTGTTTAAGTTTTCTCCCCCTCTGTAAGACATGCAACATCTTAGAGATTTTTACCTTCTGCAATGCAAAAACTGTTCTAAGTTTTGTGTGTGTGTGTGTAAAGAGAAACTTGAGAAATTGCAAGTCGCTTCTGGTGTGAGAGAATTGTAAAGATGTTGTTCAGGGGATGCCCAGATGTATTGCTATCCTGTGGGAAGACTCCCCATCCTGTGGGTGTCTTCTCTCATGTCCCTGCAAGAGGAGCTGGAGTTGACAGACGGGAGCTCACCCCACTCCCTGGATTCGAACCTCCAGCCTTTCAGTCAGCAGTCCTGCCAGCACAAGGGTTTAACCCATTGCGCCACTGGGGCTCTAACTCTTCTAATACTTCTCATTCTCAGTTTCTTCATTGCTTACCTCCTGGCTTGTTTCCTTTTCTTTGTTTTTAAAAGGGGGGATATATTAATATTTTCTTGTGGAGATCTCTGTGGGAATATATGCCTAACTCTTTCATAGCAGTTTGCTATTTAAATATAATGTGGTGCATTATATTTAATGGTTTTTATATTGTGTCTTCATAGGATAGCAAATACATTGTTAAAGAGATACAGAACATGCCCGGCAGCCAACCCCAACCATAACAGTTGAAAGAACCAAATTTGTCCCTTCCATTCTATTTATGGAATGTAGTTGGACTAGCAATTGGAATTATGTTGTATCCGTGTTGTCGGAAGATAGCAAACCTCTTTATAAGTGTGCAAGCAAGACTGTGCAACACACACAGATCTGTACTCTAAAGAAAGAGATATGTCCAAGAGACGCAGGAGAAAATGCTGAAGATCACCTTCTGTGCGTCCCAGAATCTGGTTTATTCTAATATTTAGGACCAGCATGGCTCCTAAATATTCCTCACTATAGTTTGAGGACTATTGTTCCCTGCAAATCTGTATCTTGAAATGACAGATGGGCTTACTTAGAGGTGTCCTGGCTCGTTGATTCAAGCCTAAAATGTGAGTCTACATATTATATAGCTAGCTGAAACCTTCTTCCTTCATAAATACGTCGGGTATGCAACTCCCATTTGTACAAAAGCTGTACAAATAGTAGAACTTTTTTTTTGTCGTGTCAGGAGCGACCTGAGAAACTGCAAGTCGCTCCTGTTGTGAGAGTAGAACATGAAGAGATGGGAGACTGTTTTGGAAAAACTAGAACTATGAAGAATTGTCATTTACAGTTGACGAACAGCATCCTATGCATCTAGCCTGAGAACAGCTAAATTAGCCAGTAATTGAAGGTTTGATGTCCTGTCTAAGCTTGGGATGGTTGTTTATTGTTCATGTAAAAGCCAGGAATCAGTGGCAGACATTAACTTTGGTTTTCAATTCTTGCTTGTTAGAGAAGGCTCAAAGCAAGATGTACAAGGAAGTTTTTTTATTACCTTGTTAATTTAACTAATCCCACTTGAAGGAGGAACCTTCTTAGTGTCCATGAGCACTAAACTAGAACCCTCTACAGTTCTGATTTCTTGTTATATGTGATCATAAGTGCCTTATGTTCACATATAACCAATTATGCTGGGGAAAATGGAAGGAAAAAGGAAGAGGGACAAACCAAGGGCAAGATGGATGGATGGCATCCTTGAAGTGACTGGCTTGACCTTGAAGGAGCTGGGGGTGGTGACAGTTGACAGGGAGCTCTGGCATGGGCTGGTCCATGAGGTCACGAAGAGTCGGAAATGACTGAACAAATGACAACAACAAAGTGCCTTTTCAGAGTTTCCGCTTGTTCAGCTTGGGGAGTAAGCTCTTGCTTCAGAGATTGCCTAGTAGATATTAATCCAATAGAAGATACTTGAGAGAAGGGCTCCCTAAAACATTCCCGAGTGTTTTCTTTTCTCTTTTCAGGTTGATAGAGTAGAGCTATCTATGATAGGTCGCATTGTAAGATAGAAGCACTGAGTTTGAATGGGATGTGCAGTTCTGATAGATTCTGGATGTTAAATAACATGTTCTGCCAATGTGGGTGTGATGTATGACTGATGCTGTGTAGTTTTGTCCTGGGCATGTTGCCATTGTCCTCATTTTTGCCATCTAAGCTATCAATCTACTCAATCTACTGCCAAAAGCTTTTCTCTCTTTTCATCTCACTAGTTGGCACTACTTCTATTATCAGGCATGGCATTGAGAATGTTTGGCCTTTTGTCAAACCAAGGCTATTATTGTCTCTGCCAATTCACAGGCTGAGGAACTGGAAATTCATCTCTGGTGGGTACTGGTGGTGGAATATGCTGAGGTGATGGGAAAAACCAAGGGGTGCAAAGTCTCAGAAAAGGGAGCATTTCTTGGCCTCCATGTGCCATTTCAACTCGTTCCTTAATTAAGTGTGTGTTGGATGGTAACACAAGGATTTCTCAACAGTTCAGATGAATTTTCTGATTTTTACTACAGAGTATTTATTTATTGTTTCAATGCTGATTAGAAAAAGTTCAACCAGGTGTTAGAATAGAAAGTGAATGGACTGTTGGCAGGGATTCCTTCCTGCTACTTCACAATGAGCAGCATAGGAAATATGAGAAGGGGAAGCAATGTGTTACTCAGACCAGGATCTGTTGTAAGTCTGCTACTTCCTGGTAAAGTTACGGGCAGCCTGATTTTGTAATATGAAACAAAAAAGCACAACTATGTTTGTTAACCCAGGGAGTTTGACCCGTGTCGTGGTCATTTTGCATTGTCCACCTGTGCAGGCTTGTGCTGACAAAGCTCAAAGACACTGTCCACCCAGCAATTGTTTTCTGACATGCCCTGTGCTTTTAATTGTTTTTGCAAATTTGAGTTTTAAATTTAAAAGCATTTTTTTAAAAACGTATCAAAACAGGCACGTGTTATCAATTGGTATATATAAGAGTATGAATCACGATAGATCATAGATGTGAAAGAAAACGTGGCTATGATGAGAGGATTATGTAATGTGCCTCATAAAATAATTAATTTTAGTTGGTTGGACAGAACAAAAGTCAATATTTTATAAAGTTATTTTTTGTATTCTGTTCATCTAATGTAGCTGGCTGAGACCCCAGGCTAGAGCCATGTCAAGCCCCTTCCCTTGTGGAAGTCATGGTCTTACTTCTATTTTTTAAAGAAACACAGGTTATCTGTTGCAGGCACAACCTAGATGTTGACATGAGCAAAAATACTGTTGTACAGCTCATTGACTTCTCCAAGCAGTTGAATTTTCTAGAGTTTACCTCTATCTGTTGTTATTAGTTCAAATGTTTGCATGGCACTTTTTAGCACTGGTGATTTCACAAAGCAGTTCACAAAATTTAAAAACAAATTCTATACATTTAAGCATAATAAAACCTAAACAGCCTATTACCATAGTTACATACAAATCATGAAGTAGTTTACCTTTTTTTCTGAGAGGAAGCAGTGCAGTGTACCATTGCACTTTCCATTTTATTATAGTACTAGCTGTACCCGGCACGTGTTGCTGTGGCCAACCTTCCCTCCCTCTTTCTCTCCTCCTTTCCTTCTCTCCTTCCTTCCTTCTGTTCCTCTTCCCTTCCTTCACCCCTTTCTTTCCCTTTCTCTCCTTTCTTCCTTCTCTACTTATTCTTGAACTGCAACTCCCAGCAGTCCTCCTGATTGATTGATTTATCTACTTACCTACCTACCTACCTCTATCTATTTTATCTATCTTATCTATCTGGAGGGTTTCTGGGAGTTGCAGTCCAGGAATAGGAAATTGGAAATATTGGGATGGTCTCAAATCCAAGGAGAAGAAAGTTTGCAGCTTGGAAGTAGTGCATTTGGATCATCCTCTGCTCCGAAAGGGCCTGGTCTAGGGGTTGCTGGGAGCTGTAGTCTTGGAGAGAGTGTGGATATGATATTGTGTGTTTTGTTTGAAAGGGGGAGTTGTTTTTGCACATGCGCTGTAGCTTCTTTTTGCTTTTTTGGCTTTTAAAGTCCCTTATGCTATGTTTTCCAATGTTTTTATGAGTGATGGTCACTTGTTGGTCTAATAGGTGTATTGTGTCCAAATTTGGTGTCAATTCACCCAATGGTTTTTGAGTTATGTTAATCCCATAAACCAGGGGTCCTCAAACTTTTTAAACAGAGGGCCAGGTCACAGTCCCTCAAACAGTTGGAGGGCCGGATTGTAATTTGAAAAAAACATGAATGAATTCCTATGCACACTGCACATATCTTATTTGTATTGCAAAAAACACTTAAAAACAATATAATAATTAAAATGAAGAACAATTTTAACAGATATAAACTTATTAGTATTTCAGTGGGAAGTGTGGGCCTGCTTTTGGCTGATGAGATAGGATTGTTGTTGTTGCTGCTGTGTGCTTTCAAGTCGTTTTGGATTTAGGTTGATCCTGAGCGAGGGCCAGGCAAATTACCTTGGAGGGCCGTATCCGGCCCCTGGGCCTTAGTTTGAGGACCCCTGCCATAAACTAACATTACAGTTTTATTTATATAGATTCTCTCTCAGATTCTTGAAACCTAATTCAGATTCCTCTTCTAAGTTTCCTCTGCCCTTTTGTATTACCCTTCTACCAGCCCCGCTTTATGTATGGCAAAAGGATGTTAAGCATTCTAGCTTCCCCCATTCATGTCACCTAATAACATTTTAAAGCTCTGCTGGATTGATTCAAGTCCATTTTCAAAAGTGGTGAGTGATTGGTGAATATAGGAAAGCCACAAGTCAAACACGATGAGTAACTTCTGCCCTTTGTAGTTTGTTTCCCCACACATAATATTCCAAAGAGCTCAGAGTGTGTATGCTCAGTTCAGTATAATGTTTAGTAATATATATTCTCCATGCATTTGTCTAATCTGTTGTAAAATGAAACCTAGACTAGGGCCGATCATTTCATCATGTGGCAATGGATTCCATCAGTGCTCTTACAGTCTACTGATTGTGTCAGTCAGTTAAATCAGGGCTTTCCAAAGTTATCTTAATCTCCATTCTCTTCTTTAACCGAAATAACATGCAAAAGTCGATCAAAAACAGTTACTTCATTAGCTGCTGTTTGCAAAGTTCCCACTCAATGAAAGAGAGAATAGGGATTGGACTAACTACCCATAGCTTGCTTATGGTTAAATCCCATGGTTCCTCCCTGTTGGTCTCAGTTGCCTCATAGTTACTGACCACAGTGGCTAAAGAACCACAAAATATATTTTTCTGGAAAGTAGTCAGGAACTTTACTGACTATATTAGAAAGCTCTGGACTTATATTTAGGGAAAATGCACGTCTTACTCCTCTGTTCTTTTATTGCCTAAGGCTGTCACAAAAAGGTTTTTTTAGCACTACCTTCTGTGACCTTGAGGTGGTTGCTTGAAACTCAACTGAAAGTTTACTGCAATGAGAAAATACATCTAAGTTAGGTATAATGCTGGAAGGAGATTCACATAATATTTATATGACTGAGGGACAAACAGAATTTACAAGGTTACATCACAAGATTTGCTTGGAATGTTGTGCAATGTTAGTTAAAACATACCCTATAAAATTGATAGGATTTAAAGGAGGAGGAGGAGGAGGAGGAGGAGGAGGAGGAAGAGGAAGAAGATTTTAAATCTTGCCTTTTTCTGAGTCCAGGTCTAGGTGGCTTAAAAAATTAAAAAGAGACTTTGCTTTAAAATTTGTAGTATACACAAATTTCAAATGCAATTAAACTAGCGGTATAAACAAAAGCAATGCCATTAAAAAGAGGACAATGTAGACATCACTACTGAACGTTGACCTTCTAGGAAAAGATTTCATTAGATAACCAGCAATCTAATCCCCTTCCTAGCACTGCTGCCCCCATCCAAACAAGAAAAATCTCTATTATAGTCCCATTAAGATATCTTTCATCTTGAACTGAAAACCTTACTTTGGTGATTGAGGGTGTCTTGCAAGCTTGTACATTGTCTTTGTCCTTCCTGTCTGCCTTCTTCCTTTCATTATTACCTCTAATTATAATCCTACTAGAATCAGAGTTACCCATCAGGCCAGCTGTCTGCAAGAGAACTGGAAGGAAAGAGCACTCCTTGCTCCACCTCACTCTGTTGTTATCTGGTCTGTTTGCAAATTCCAAGGTGACTTTGTCTCGTCTCCAGCTCCCTGCCAGTACTAGGCCAGCACTGTGTACCAAAGGACAGTGTCTGAGTCATTGCAGAGACTTACATCGCAGGACAGGAGAATCTGCTGATGTTTTCTAGAATTGTAGAGCTACATGTGGAATAATGTTTCACCTGATGTGATTGACAGACAACAAAGTGGATAAGCTGAGATAATGAATCTTTTAAACAAATAGAACTGCTAGCAGTAGATAGAGATGCCTCCAAAGCAGGATTTGAAAACTTGGCTTCAGGTGTATCTATAACCTTAGTTGGGAGCAACCGTAGGTAAATCTGATTTGGATGTAACCACAAATGGGCTCCATAGCCAAAGCATAATTATGGAAAGGAAGGGAGCAACTGCACATCCAAGGAGAGGAGAGGTCATTCATATTCACAGTGTGTTCTTAATTCCCAATTTGTGAATTGTGGACTTAAGAACTGTCAGACTTGAGTATGGATGTGTAAATTGCTCCATGAAATTTCTCTTATTTCCAGGTCACTTCCACAGAGGGAGGGGGCCATGCACACACACAAATGTTGGCTTGTTTTTAATATATGCATTCATTTGTGCATCCGTGTATTAATTTTTTTCAACATGTATGACTTTTTACAAGAAATTTGCCTAATGCCATGAACTTTTGTGCATATTTCTGTTAACACATTTTGTTCTCATGATTCCATGAGGTATGGCTTTTCCCAAATTGAGAACTGTGCTGTCGCACGCTGGGCCTGTACAAAAGACAGCAGACAGGGCATAAATTCTGTGTGCTCAACGGGACGCCAGGGCTGCCTCAGATTAAAGGCCTTTGGATTTCCTTAAACAGAGTCTTTAGATTGCTTAAAGGTTCAACAAAGTTCTTTATTATTGAAATCAAGGCTTTCTTAATAGTCTATTGGCTCTCTCAATCTTGTCCACAGGGGACAGGCACTATCTTCATAACTGTATTTTGACTAATAGGGAAATCCTTAACCTCTTATCTGGGCAGTGTGTCTTTGCCTCTGTTGGCGTGGAGCCCCTACACCCGGTACCAACTTCTTCTGACTGCCTCGAGTGGCCCTTACCAAACAGAGTCCTTTGTAGACTTCCAGGGGAAAAGAAGGTGTTCAAGTTTCAGTGATGGCTGGCTGAAGCGCTGTGGGACTGGATTCCCTCAGCAAAGGAGCTGTAAGGCTGTAAAGTCCTCAGCAAAAGAGCTGTGCTGAGATTGTATCTCTCTGGTCAAGCTATGGGGCTGTATCTCCCCGGACAAGCTGTAAAAGACAAAGCTTTCTACAGGAGCTCCTGGTTTTATGTCCTGTATGAAAGACTTCTCTGTGTGGACTGACCCAAAATGGCTTCTATTCCCTCCAAAACCCAAAAAGGGGGTGGGACCAGGGAACCTAATGATAATTGATAGGTCATAGATCCAATAAATGCAAATTAAGGAAAGCCATCTAACTGCAAAGGCATAGAACTTTAAAATACATGCAGTAATTAACAAACAGCAAGATAAGCTGGAGCTCCTGGTGCGGCTGCAAAATATGGGAAATTATGGATTTTGGTTGCAAAAGGATTTCAGTTTGCCTGTTACTCTAGGAGGGTAAATCAAGCAAGCTCAAGACAATCAGACTTGAACTGCACTGAACTGCTTAGGATCCTATGCTGTGGCATGGCGATAGTTTGGTGAATCACTAAGAAAACCTCTGTCCCTTTGTTCTATTTTTCCCTTTTGTATTAAAAAATTAAAGTTAATATTTGTAAGCTGCTTATCACCTTAGATGGGTCAGAAGCCTGATCCAATAAAATGTAGGGAATTTAACCATTTGTTAGCAGTTTCTCATAACATCATGCTGTATTAATGTAGTGATCTGGAAGGTGTAATGAGTACTCAGTTCCTGCTCAGATTGGGTTCAGGAAGGCATTGAACTAAAATGAAGTAGTCATAGCTTTCTTGATGAGAAATGTGGAAAGAATGCATTATTCTTATCATCATCATCATCATCATCATCATCAAATCAAATCATTTACTTCGGTCATAGACCAGCACAAGAAATAAAATCATCAACATCATCATGTGGGGATTCAAGGTGGCTAACAGTCCCACACTAGGCAAGTTGAAAAAGTGCAATACAAAAGCCAAAAAAAATAAAAATAAGTATTTGTTTATTTCTGACATTTATATCCCATCCTATCTCAACCTCCACAGAGGGACAGGGGGCAACTGACAACAAAAGCATAAATATATATCTTAGGTTAAAAACAGTATACAACATTATAAAAACATCATAAAAACAGTAAAACATTAGAACAATCACCAGAATTAAATCGCCCTCCTACACACAGTCCATTCAAGTCCATTAGAATCCATTAAACCATAGCTACCATCACATTGGTCTAGTCCACAAAAGCCTGATCACACAGCCAGGATTTCAACTCTTTCCCGAAGTTCAGGAGGGAAGGAACGGATCTGATTTCACTTGGGAGGGAACTCCATAGCCGAAGGGCTACCACAGAGAAGGCCCTGTCTCTTGTCCCCACCAACCACGATTGCGATTGTGGGGGGACAGCGAACAGGGCCTCCTTGGATGATCTTAAGGTCCTAGGTGGTTCGTAGTGGGAGATACGTTCGGATAGGTAAACTGGGCCAGAACCGTTAAGGGCTTTATAGGCCAACGCCAGCACTTTGAATTGTGCTCAAAAGCTAATAGGCAGTCAGTGGAGCTGGCATAGCAAGGGTGTAACAGTGTGGTTATTTATTAATTGTATCAGGAGCGAACCAACGGTACAGTTGTGATGTATTTGGGAAAACACAAAGTTTAAAAACTTGGCATTATATTAAATGTTCTTTGACCAGTAGCTGGCCACTTGGAGTAGCTGGCCACTTGGAGTGCCTCTGGTGTTGCTATAAGAAGGTCCTCCATTGTGCATGTAGCAGGGCTCAGGCTGCATTGTATTAAGTGGTCTGTGGTTTGCTCTTCTCCACATTCGCATGTCGTGGACTCCACTTTGTGGCCCCATTTCTTTAGGTTGGCTCTGCATCTCGTAGTGCCAGAGCGCAGTCTGTTCACTGCCCCCCAAGTTGCCCAGTCTTCTGTGTGCTCAGGAGGGAGTCTCTCATTTGGTATTAGCTATGAATTGAGGTGCTGGGTTTTAGCCTGCCACTTTTGGACTCTTGCTTGCTGTGGTGTTCCTGTGAGAATATCTGTAGATCTTAGAAAACTATTTCTTGATTTAAGGTGTTGAACAGTGTGGTAAAAACAGAATTAAAATACAATAAATACATTTAAAATGGCATTTAAAACTCATGCCCTCACAATCCCCCCAACCTGCCCAAAGCCTGCCCCTTATCCTTTCCCAAATGCCTAGAAAATATAAGAAAAAAGTATTCTTGTGTCCCTTTACCCACAATTTGACCTATCTTCAAGTGCCAATGGATCTCTACTCTTGGTTTGAAGCTGCTCTCTTGGCTTCAAATGGGCGTTTCAGGCTCCCAGAAAAAGGTGCTGGGATAAAGGGAAAATAAGATAGGTGAGGACTGATTCCACAGCATTGTGTAATGACAGTTCAAGTGATGTCAAAGTGTATTAATGCTACAATGTAAAGGCATCCTAGGTTTGCCTTCTCCTACACAGTTTGCTTATTGGACCTATAGTTGCTTTTTACCCTTGGATATACAGTATTTACCACACATACACAAGAGCTCTGTGTAGCAGGACTAAGGGAGCAGTAATACATGTCATAAAGCTGGGCTTGGGTGGGATCTAAGTATGGACTAGGACGTGGCTGAGCAAAATGACTCCATAGATGCCTAAAGGATATTCTGATAGGTAACATATTAAATTCACATTATTGGAATGTTTTACCCATCAATACTAACGGAGCTCCAGCCTTCTACTAAATATTCTATGCATAGGTAACGCCCAGTGAGTTCCATACAATTAAGACTGCAATCCTAGAAGATTTACTAGCACCGTGAAATGCCTCTCTTATTAAGGATAACATTAGATGCTCCTTGGGATTTTTTTTCTGAGTTACTAATATAAATATATGAGGAGGGAGCTGATTTTATAGAAGTCAACACCTCCATGCTAAATAAAATGAACACCACCAAATGCACGATTAAAAGGCCATCTGTTGAAAATGAACCAACATATGGCAAGTTACGTTACATTACATTTTCCCCAGCACTGTTGCTTACTCTAAATTGAGAAAAATAAAAACCTGTTGCTTAAAACTATAGTATGATAATAATAATAATAATAATAATAATAATAATAATAAATTGAGGTGCTTTTTAGTTTCTGGTCCAACAAGCCTTTTAGAATAAAGATCTTTATGTATTGTCAAAGGCTTTCATTGCTGGAATCACTGGGTTGTTGTAGGTTTTTTCGGACTATATGACTATATTCTAGAGGCATTTTCTCCTGACGTTTCGCCTGCATCTATGGCAAGCATCCTCAGAGGTAGTGAGGTCTATTGGAACTAGGAAAATTGAGTTTATAGATCTGTGGAATGATCAGGGTGAGACAAAGAACTCTTGTCTATTGGAGCTAGGTGTGAATGTTTCAACTGACCACCTTGATTAGCATTTGATGGCCTGGCAGTTGTTTGGTGTGGCTTGTTAGTGCCTGGAGGAATCTTTTGTTGAGAGGTGATTAGGTGTCCCAGATTGTTTCCTCTCTGTTGTTTTGCTGTTGAGTTCGGTAGCCAGATTTTGTTCATTTTCATGGTTTCCTCCTTTTCGTTGAAATTGTCCACATGCTTATGGATTTCAATGGCTTCTCTGTGTAGTCTGACATAGTGGTTGTGAGAGTGGTCCAGCATTTCTTCAGGAGTCTACCATATACCATGCAGCTGTGGACAAGTCTACATAGGGACCACCAAATGCAGCACCCAAACATGAATTGAGGGACATGAAAGGCACTGCAGACTACTTCAACCAGAGAAGTCAGCCATAGCAGAGCACCTGATGAACCAACCTGGACACAGCATATTATTTGAGAACACAGAAATGCTGGACCACACCAACAACCACCATGTCAGACTACACAGAGAAGCCATTGAAATTCACAGGCATGTGGACAATTTCAACAGAAAGGAGGAAACCATGAAAATGAACAAAATCTGGCTACCAGTATTTAAAAAAACTCTAAAATTACAAGAGCAAAACAACAGAGAGGAAACAATCAGGGACAGCTAATCACCTCTCAACAAAAGATTCCCCCAGGCACTAACAAGCCACACCAAAAAACAGCCAGGCCATCAAATGCTAATCAAGGTGGTCAGTTGAAACATTCACACCTATAAACAATTAAGTATATTGTGTTGAAGCCAACAATTATTCCTTGCATGCAGTTTTAATGTACATTAAGTTAGTTGTACTTAGATCCCAATGAAATCATTTGGTATGGGTTAGGCCATTTGCAACCAATCCATTCTGATTAAAAGAGGGGAAGGAAGATCTGAGAGAGATAACGGGGGTGGAAATCGCGTCAAAGGTCAAATACCTAGGAATACAACTAACCACTAGCAACGCCCAGTTAATAAAAAATAATTACGACCCTAAATGGAAACAACTAAAAGAGAAAATGAAACAGTGGCAGAAATTAGATCTATCTCTACTAGGCAAGATTGCGGTAGCAAAAATGAATGTCCTGGCGGAGGTACTGTACCTCTTTCGCATGATCCCGGTCATCAGAGGAAGAAACATAATATCAAACTGGCAAAAAGATCTTAACAGATTTGTATGGCAGAATAAAAGACCAAGAATAAGATTCAAAAATATGAGCAACGACCCCAGGAGAGGGGGGTTAGGATTACCTGACCTCCAGCTGTACTACGACGCGGCGGCTCTATCATGGACTAGAGAATGGGCGACACTTAGAAACGACAAGCTACTGACATTAGAAGGGGAAGGGATAAGCAGAGGATGGCATAGTTATCTTTGGAAGGACAAAGCATCAACGGAAAGAAATTTCAACAACCATCCACTGAGAGCATCCTTACTTAAGGTATGGAATAAGTACAAGAAAAGATGGTACACAAAAACACCAATGTGGATAGCACCGAACGAAGCAGACCAAAGAAGGGAAACATCAAAGGGAAGTTGGCTAACATACAAACAACTACTAAAGAAGACCAACCTGGGGATGGAACTCAAAACATTAGAAGAAATACAACAACTAGAACCCAAATTCTCTTGGTTCCAATACTGGCAAATTAAAGAAAATTACAAAGAAGACAGGAGAAGAGGCTTTGAAACAAAAGAAAACACATGGGACAAGGTGCTAAGAACGGAAAAGAAAACGATTAAAGGGCTATACCAACAGTTACTAGGCTGGAGTACGGAGGAAGAGCAAGTAAAGGAAGTAATGACGAATTGGGCCAGACTAATTGGAAGAACAATCACAATGCACGAATGGGAAACAATGTGGAGAAGAAAGTTAAAATACGTATATGCCACGGAAATCAAAGAGAACTGGATAAAAATGTTTTACATGTGGTACCAAACCCCGGACAAAATTGCAAAATATAGTAAAGGAAAGATCGAGGGCAACTGCTGGAGGTGCCATGGAAAAAAGGGAACATTCAAACACATGTGGTGGGAGTGCAGGAACATGAAACAATTCTGGAAGGAAGTGTACCAGAAAATAAAGGAGATACTACAAATAGACCTCGATTTCAGACCAGAATGCTTCCTCTTGGGAATGAACGAAAAAAACATGAGCAAAAATGATGAAAAGATTCTATTCTACCTCAGCACAGCTGCAAGAATAAGTGTGGCCCGAGTCTGGAAGAACAAGGAAACTGCATCTATCTGTTCATGGTTAAGCAAAGCCATGGACATCATGAACATGGATCAATTAACACAACAACTAAAGAGGAACACATCAACACAAGAAAGCACCGATTGGAGCAAATTCATTATGTATCTAGATAAAAATATAGTAAAATAAAATAGAAGAAACAAGAACGATATAATAATATAGTTAAGAAACAGATAAAGATAACAACCGACCGTAGTAACTCATAGAATGATTTAAAACTTAACTAGGAACACAAGGAAACAAACAAATCTCCGCCCGAACCACCCTGGAAGCTAGACAAGGATAAATGTTTTTTTATTATTATTATTATTATTATTTTATTCTGTATGTGCTATATATGTAATAGGTTTTGTAGTGAGGGGGAGGGTGAGGGGAGGGAATATTTGGGGGAAAGTATAATATTGTATAGGGTAGACCAATCTGTATGAGATATATGTCTGTATATGTCTGTATATGTTTTGTTTGTCTTTTATACTAAAAAACTTAATAAAAACTAAAAAAAAAAGATGATTTTGGAAGGTAGTTGAATTGGTACTTTAGTTATAGTTTCTGGCAGAATCTGTAATGCATGTATTTCTACATAAATATGAGCATAAAAACATTTGATTAGGATTTGTATATGTGTGCAGAATATGTTAAAATTATGAGTACTATTGTCTGTTCAGTTGGCTTTGCTTGGCAAATAAAAAACAATGTAAATGTAGCATGTGAAAAGACCTTTTCTTGTCTTCCCATATTACAGACATCTTTTCTATGTATAATTCAAAGCTTCTTAGCAGTACTATATATTCATGGCACTTAAGGAAAGCTTCATTGTACTCTCAGAGTTAAATGAGAATACCCACCTATGCTGTCTTCTTTTTCTCCTTAGATCATCAAAGACCAAAAATTGATGGTGATAGTTGGAGGGATGCTGCTAATAGATCTTTGCATCTTGATTTGCTGGCAAGTTGTTGATCCCTTGCAGAGAACAGTGGAGAAATACAATATGGAGGTATGTTATTGAAGTTATAATCCTTCCCCATTTGTTGTTTGAGACTGTAATGCAAAACAATGAATGAAAAATATTAGAAGTCAGGTATGGATTTTTTATTTTTTAGTGGACTGTAATGGAAAAAATATTTATGAAAAAAGAAAATTGCAATTGCAGTTTAAATATAGTCTTGCATCTCTGCTATGCTTCAGAGATTTTAGATGCAGTAATGTTGTAAACACAGGGGAGCTCTCTACTAGTGGTCTATAAGAGATGGTGTTGCAATAAATAATAGATTTTTAGACTCCATTAGCAGAATTCATGAGGAACTAATGCAAGCTAGACATAAAATAAAGACTTACAATAAAGCCATCTGTTTGAAAGATCACTGTATTCAGAGCTAAGCTTTCAGTGTTCTTGTGGATCTTTAGATATTGTAATGCCAATATCCATTATTTTCCTCAGCTGAGTTCATTTATGCACTTGGTCTGCATTAATGTCATTCCAAAAAAGGTCACCCTGGAAATGCAAAGGTCGAGGATGACAGAATTCATAGCATGCTGTTTGACTAATCAGACTTTTCAGTGGTGTGCAATACCCTTTCACAATGAAAGATTTAGGAAGCAGGAAGTACTCAAAGCAGGAGGAAAAGTCACATTGTTTAATGAAAGGGGTTCTATGTATGCAACTGTTGAATATCTAAAAGATTTGCTTCGTATGTTGTATGTTGTGTTTGCACTGTCTGTTTTTGATAAGGCCAACTGGCTAATCAATAAAAATTGTTTGTAAAAGATTTGCTTCAAGACAAAGAATGTTGTATGTATTAATCTAAAATGGAATTTCTCTTAAATACCATTTGCTTATTGGTATGTTTAGGTTTTTCTCTCGCATTTCTGTGAATGTCTGGTATTGGATAATAGAATTTGTTTTGTATCATTGCGAAATTAGTGTGAATTAGCTGTATTTGATTTAAAGGGAAAACACACACTGGAGCTGCAGCCTATGGTTAAGATCTGAGATATGTTTGCTTTGGTTTTGAGAGGTTCTAGTAATTGCTGTGGGAGACGATGGCTGTTTTGATGCTTACAAAAGGCTGTGACACAATCTAGGGATCTACATGATGTTCTCTGAATGACGTCTCAGATTGTTGACTTGAGAAACAGGCTGAGAAATGTGAAATGCCATTCCAAAGCATTTTCCCAGGGTTGATGAAGCAGTTAGATCTTTGTTATAAATTGCACTTGTCTGTACCTACCAGGTAATGCTGATTGCAATCATGTCTGTATTTTTTTTTAATTCAGGGATAGCCAACTACTTTTTTCTTATTGGTCAATTCCTGGAGAACAAAACCAACAGAAATAACATCTAGTGTAACACAATTTCCTCCCTTGTTGTACTGTAAAAGCTGAATTACAGAGCCTATGAAAGGCTGCATACTTGGAAATACCTCTATCAGAGGTTCTCTGTGTTAGCAGAGGTAGTCTTGATGTAAGCTATCTAGGTGTTGAACCCAATTTCTGCATGGCTGGGGGTTGGACTGGATGGCCCATGTGGTCTCTTCCAACTCTATGATTCAATGATTCTGTGCTTGGTTAGCTTCTGCAAAACCTGGGGAGACAATATAAAAGGCTGATGTTCAAAGCAAGAGTAGTGATAATGTAGCCAAGAACTACACCTGCCGGGGGGGTGGGGGAAGCGGGGGCATAATTTTTACATTATATTCTTCCCAAAGTTACCTTTATGACAATGTTTCTTCTGTTCTTTAGGTAATGGATTGATTATTTTAACACTGTTGTTTTGGGCAGTTGTCTTGATTTATTTAATTGTTATCCTTGATATCTCAGTGGATTTTACAGTTTGCGTTTATACATTTGTTGACTTAAAAGTTTTATGATAGAAAGGCAGTATTTAAACATGACTATATAAGAATAGGAAATAAATAAGAAGTGTATCTTTTAGGAAAATGAAAACTTCTCACACAGCAGTGACGTAGACATTGCCTCATGAGAGTGCAGAAGGATCGCTCTTATTTATGCTGTTGATCAATGTAGTGAAAGTAATGTCTGAACAGTCCCAAGTCAGTTAAGAACATTTGCAGGCCCAAATTACACATATCGGTGGCAATGCAGTAAGGACCTTTGAAATTTGCATAGATAGCCCTTTCCTACATTTAGCTACATGATGATGTCATTGCGGGCAGACGAGGTTAGCAGAGAGCAAAAGCATGAGAAAGTGATAGAAATAAGGAGACATTTTTGCAAGAGAGCCTTCAAAAATAATAATAAGCAAACGAGTCTTTTTTAACCACCAAAAATAAATATGAAAAACTAGCTGTCTTTTTTGTCTAGCAATATGTGGTTCTGAAGACAATATCCCAGCATTATTCAAACTGATTTTAATCATTTTAGACCCCTTTATAGATGCTGATACTACATGCTAATATAAAGTCTGTTTAAAAATTCAGAATGATTCTCCTTCTTTAATCTTTTCTGCACTTAATACTTGCCTCCCAGCTGCTGTTTTATCCTCCCATTTCCAGTGTTTCTCTTTTCACCTTGCTTTGCTTTGACAGCATACGCATTTGTGTATCTGTTTGTGTTCTTACAACTTTCTTTCTACATGCATAAGATGCTTTTTTTGGAGAGTGGAAGCATATGTTATTAGCATACTTGGGTTTTTTTAAGCCTTTGTAGTTATATATCAATTCTGTCTTAATCTCTTGTAAATATAAGTTAGTGATTTGATCCTGTAATACACTTTGGATACATAGAATGGACTGATCATTTTGAAGCTTAAGCTATTCTGAATCTCCTCAGTGCCTACCTGGAAAACCTCATGGGAAATCCTAAATTTTGTGTTCCATTATAGAAAATGCACAAGATATAAACAAATGAATAAATAATACCTTCACTGATTTAGGGCTTGCTTTGTGTTTTCGAATACATTCCCCATAATCCTTTAGTATTATGGCTTCAGGCGGAAACTTCTGTGAACTGTAATACAAAGCACCTAAAGCAGTAGTCTTAACCTGTGGGTCCCCAGATGTTTTGGTTGTCAACTCTCAGAAATCCTAACAGCTGGTAAACTGGCTGGAATTTCTGGGAGTTGAAGTCCAAAACATCTGGGGATCCACAGGTTGAGAACCACTGACCTAATGGATCACATGTTCTCTTCTCCCAATTTGAGAATGTATCTAGATGCAGTTTGCGGGCTCTCCTGGACTTCGCGCTGATGCTTGAAGCACAGGTGTTGGCAGTGGCTGGGAGAGCATCAAAACCCGTGTGCCAACTGCGACCATACCTCGTGAAGTCTGACTTTACCATAGTGGTCCATGCTTTAGTTACCTCTAGACTGGATTACTGCAATGCACTCTATGTGGGGCTACCCTTGAAGACAGCCCGGAAATTACAACTTGTCCAACAATTGGCAGCCAGATTAATAACTGGGGCAATTTACAGGGAGTGGTCTACCCCCGTTTAAGGAGCTCCATTGGCTGCTGTTCATTTTCTGGTCCCAATTCAAGGTGCTGGTTCTGACCTATAAAGCCCTAAACGGTTTGGGACCTGCTTACCTTCATGATCATATCTCTCTCCATGAACCAGCCCAAACTCTTCGATCTTCAGGGGAGGCCCTCCTTTCACCCTTACCAATTTCTCAGACTCGCCTTGTGGGTACAAGGGAGAGAGCCCTCTCCTCTGTGGCCCCCCGACTCTGGAACTCATTACCTGGAGAGATTAGGAAACCCCCTACCTTAGAAACCTTTAAAAAGAATCTCAAGACCTGGCTCTGCCATTGCGCTTTTGGAGACTATTTACATATTCTTAACCTATTGTTCCCCTCAAAGTCTTTGTCCTAGGAGTACACCCCCCCCCCCATGTATGAAGGTCAGTCTATCACCCTGTCTCTCTACGAGTTTTCACTCACAAATAATTCTGCTCCTTTATCTCGCCCTGAGTTTTTAAATCATTTTATGTACATGCGGCCCGCTCACTGTCATTATGTTTGGTTTACTGCTTTCTTTTGTTTATTTTAGTCATATGTTCTGTATTTTTCTGTGATGTTGTTTATTTTATTGTAATTTGTTGTATGGGCTTGGCCTCATGTAAGCTGCCCCGAGTCCCCGTAGGGGAGATGGTGGCGGAGTATAAATAAAGTTTATTATTATTATTAATTATGGAAGAACTCAGAAAAGGCCTTGAAGTCATGATGAGATCCTTAAGATACTTCAATTGTTATGTTGCTGTTTTTTTGCAACAGATTTATTCATTTGAAAATATATGGGCCTTGCCTTCTCAAAATCTTGGTAACTGGGAAAGCCACATACTGTATTGTCCACACTTTCTGTAGGTTCTGCTTGAACCAAATAGAGGCAGGCAAGCAGAAACAATCTGTTATTCAGTGCATACCAAAACTAATCTATGGTAGTACCATTTACTTTTTATGAAACTGTGCTTTTGTCATAATCTTTTAAACTGTATAGCATTTTACAATCACGTATTTTTATTTCATTATTCATCTTTCCTTTTCTTTTAGAATTATCCAAGATGGGCGTATAACTACTAAAATACATACATTTAAAACTAATCCTCTAATGCTGATTGACAAATTGATAGTGATTATTTATAGAACACTTACAATAGTTAGATCCCATGCATAAATCAGAAGAAAGGCACATAGCCTTCCTTCTGGGCTACATAAAAACTGTGGACACACAAGGGAAAGTCTGGAGAGATAGAAGACAGATCAGCACAACAAGGCTAGAGTGAAGAATCCCATTCAAGCCAGATTGATATTCCTTTGTCATTGTTCTTGCTTGGGGCAAGCGTACATGTATTTGAAAGTGTTTCAGCCATAGATGGACCTGTGGTGCATCATCCTTCCAACAGCTGCATTTCCCACAACTTGCATGTTGTTGTTTTAAATTGTACATGGGGACTTGATAGGGACACTAGGGAGCAAGATATGGTAATTAATGGTGAAAGGTTGGTGTTCTGAGCTATTCCCCCTCTCATTCTTTTGAAGTATTCCTGGTTTAGCTACATGGATTTTAAGGTCAGGAGGGACCATTGAAATAATCAGTTCTGATGTGTTGCATAACATTCAGAAATTTAATTTCCTTTACTTATTACCGTATCAAGGCCACTTAATCATACTTTTATAAGAGATATCTTTTTAAAGGCCAGTTACTCAGAATGATCTGGGATTCTTCCCAAGCTGGATTTCGTATTCATACAGATAATGGTACCTTCAGTATACTGGGATTCATAAAAAGAAATTCGTCTACCCACCTTAAGTCTGTCTGTTCTATGTACATGTCCACTGAACCCAGTTTGATTTAACTTCTTCCTAATAAGCTTTCTAAAAATTCCAGGAGGCACTTGATGGGCATAATCCAGCATGAGTCCCAAATAGAGTAGACCCATTGAAGCCAATGAGCTGATAACATGTCTTAATCTTTCAAGTGATCCTACTCTACATTGAGCTCACATTGGATTTAGCATCCTATGGGACATTCTCTGGAACCAAATTTCAGTAGAGTTGAGGAATGAATGTTTACATGATGCGCTCCATGTAAAATATGCTTTACATTTGTCTGCTAAGGAAAAGTTTATATGTTGGTGGAAGGTTTCATTTTGCTTTTTTCAGTTGTGTATCACCACCATCATTATCATCATTGATTTATGTAGCCCATCACTGTAGATGATTAAGTAGATCCATCTTCATCTGCTGTCTTAGTGGCATTGTTTATATTATATATTATAGTGCTATAATAGTGCTTCATCATCAATTGAAATACACTACAAGATTCATTTGCATTTTCTTGTTTGATTCTTAAATTTGTGCTTCAAATGCAAACTAGTCCTGAAATACTGTGTCCAGTTCTGGACACCACAATTTGAGGGAGATGTTGACAAGCAGGAATGTATGCAGAGGAGGACAACTAAAATGATCAAGGGTCTGGAGAACAAGCCCTAGGAGGAGGAGCTTAAAGAGCTGGCCATGTTTAGCCTGCAGAAGAGAATGCTGAGCGGAGACATGATGGTCATGTATAAATATGTGAGGTGAAGTCATAGGGAGGATGGAGCAGGCTTCTTCTCTGCTGCCCTGGAGACTAGGACAAGGAACAATAGCTTCAAACTACAAGAAAGGAGATTGTGTTGTTGGGCTTGGCCTCATGTAAGCCGCTCCGAGTCCCTTGGGGAGATGTGGCGGGATATAAATAAATATTATTATTATTATTATTATTATTATTATTATTATTCCACCCAAACATTAGGAAGAACTTCCTGTGAGAGCTGTTCAGCAGTGGAACTCTCTGCCCCGGTCTGTGGTGATGGTTCCATCTTTGGAGGCTTTTAAACAGTGACTGGATGCTTTGAATGTGATTTTCCTGCTTCTTGGCAGGAAGTTGGACTAGATGGCCCATGAGGTCTCTTCCAACTCAATTATTCTAGTTCCTTTTACTGAGTAGAGACCATCCAAGGCTTCAGCTACAGACTTCTAGTATCACACAATGTGAGGCATTGAAATTAAGTCTTCTGTTTGCTTTGTTTACATTCCTTAGATAAATCTGCCTCTTTTCTTTGGATACCTAAACAGCATTCTCAAGTTACTGCTAGTGCCAGAAATATTGAGACTAAAAGAAAATTACATGGAGGGGCAGCATTATTGTTTTAGGGAGTAATGGCTTTATTTTTTGCCCCTCCCATTGCTAAATTGTTGAATCCCGAAGCCACTAGTTTACTATCTAAAACACAATGGATGTTGGAGAATATGTTAAAAACCAGACTACAGTCGGTATTTTCAGTGATTCTGTGCATCTCTCCCAATCTGTGCTGCAGTACTGAAAAAAATGAGTCCTCTTGAAATACCAATGAATTAATCTGACCACATGATCATAAGCGTTGCCAGATTTTACTTGCAAAGAATAGATTTTCAGGCATCAAAATCAGACACAAAATATTTGCCCTGTGTAGGAAACACATATTGTTTTAGAAAATGGTCATTTATAGTTTGAGAGATTCCCCAGGATATTTTTATTAATGACTACATGAGACCTCAGTTATGAATTATAGATAGCTGTTTTAGGAATAGCTCATTCTGTGCTCCAATTTGTATTGCTCATCCTCACCAGAGTTCCAGTTAACTGGCTCTTCAGAGAGAGGAAACACTGCCGTCATCCTGTTTAGCCCTTGGCTCTTTTGTTCCAATTTGTTGCTTTCGTACCAAGTTAATCTATGTGCAGCTAAATGCAGATATCAGAACTTTGCAAGCCAGGGCACTTCCGCAATGACCAGTACTGAAGATATGAAGCATCCTCCTTACACTAAATCAGGCCATGGGTTCATGTAATTCAGTTCTGTCCACTCAGACTGGCAGTAAACCACCATTATCTTCAAAAAATATTCATATCAAGAATGCTTCTGAATACTTTTTTGTCAATGACTGAAGCAGAGATCTTTCTGTATAGGTCTGATGCTGAGCAACTGACATTCTTAAAATTAAAACAATAATATCTTGACTGATATTCCTTATGATTACACTGTAGAAATGATATATTTCTTCTATCTGAGGTATTGACCAGGTTAAGGGATTAGACCTTCTCAGGTAATGGGTAATGGGACATCGACCCATGAGAAATTCAGCCAGTTCCTGTTTATATTACTTCAAGGAGCAGCTGACAACTTTTTGGGATCAATATGCATTTCAGTATTGTATTGTAATGAATATCTTTGTCTGAAATATTACCTAATACTTTATGGGAGAAGGCTATGTTTTCTATATTACCATTTTGTTTAATAATGCATTTTATTTATTACTGGCCTTTCCCTATGGTCAAATGGAAACAAGTAAGATCATATTATTCGGATGTTATTCTGTCCAAAAATATTTACCCTTTGTGTCTAAAATAATATCCCCTATTATTCTAAAAAGCAGTGGTATTCCCCATAGTAACCTACGGATGTGAGAGCTGGACCATAGGGAAGGCTGAGCAAAGGAAGATAGATGCCTTTGAACTGTGGTATTGAAGGAAAGTTCTGAGAGTGCCTTGGACCGCGAGAA
The DNA here is from genome assembly GCF_037176765.1 of Anolis sagrei. Classification (NCBI taxonomy): domain Eukaryota; kingdom Metazoa; phylum Chordata; class Lepidosauria; order Squamata; family Anolidae; genus Anolis; species Anolis sagrei. Next base: position 104,799,359 of record NC_090024.1, read on the forward strand.
GATCCAACCAGTCCATACTTCAGGAAATAAAGCCCGACTCCTCATTGGAGGGAAGGATAGTAGAGGCAAAGATGAAGTACTTTGGCCACATCATGAGAAGACAGGAAAGCTTAGAGAAAACAATGATGCTGGGGAAAATGGAAAGAAAAAGGAAGAGGGGCTGACCAAGGGCAAGATGGATGGATGGCATCCTTGAAGTGACTGGCTTGACCTTGAAGGAGCTGGGGGTGTTGATGGCCAACAGGGAGCTCTGGCGTGGGCTGGTTCATGAGGTCATGAAGAGTTGGAAGTGACTGAACAAATGAACAACAACAAATTATTCTAAAAAGTAACACATGAATTGCAGAAAATGCACTCTTTCCGGGCTCTGGTAAGGACTGGTTTCCAGCAGTTGAATGTATTATTATATAATCAATTAGGACCTAAAACAAAATCACAGACTGCTCCTTGTCAAGATATTGGCCAGCCGTGATGTCATTTCCCACGATATACTATTTTACCATGTGTTTTCCCCTCTCTTCTAGTCTCATCCCTCCATAATCAGCTGTCATGCCATTTCAGCACATTTAGTTCAATAAGACCTGAATAGGAAGGTTTTTTCAGTGAGTATCTCTGCAAATCATGGGGTTCCCTAAGCATGTCGATATTCCTCTTACATGTGGTTGGTTCCTTTTGGCTACACATTATTCACACTTGTCTAAATGAGTCTGTACTATAAATGATGATAGATGACTGAGGGACGATGAACATAGGTGACATCCAATTCAAATATTGATTGAAGCATAAGTGTTGTCACAACTGGGCTGAAGTCATCCAGAGAAGAAAGCAAATGGCCTTTTAGATGGTTAAAGATGGTTGATCACAAGCCAAAATGTCTGAATTTTCAAATAGTAAATAATCTAAATTTAATGAATCGGGTAGAATGGACTGGAATCCATGGAAGCTTCTACTAGAGATTGCTTTTTCTCAGTGGGTCTTCAAGGATCCTTTATCTCTATTTCTGCTACAATTAACAGGTGGAAGAAAACGCTATTCTGAACAATATTGAAAGTAACATGTTAATTCCAAAATGGATGAAGAAAGCCTGTGGCCAAACAGATGGCTGATTAGTTCAAATAAAAATGTGAAATCTGACCATCTCCCTGCTGCCTTATGGCTTTGACCACATGTTTGCAATGCTGTAGCAAGCTTTCTGCCTGGGAATACTAAATACCTCTTCCCAAATTGCAAATCCCAGAGCTTCATCAGATGGAACCATGGCAGTTAAAGTGGAATCATAGTACCACAACTGAGTAGTTTGAAAGGACTCCATCAGGTACTTTCCGAGGGTGGTTTCCCTGTCCATTCTCACCCAACTTAAGCACTGTGGCCCTTCTTTAGAGGCCACTCTTCTCTCCATTGTTGTGTTCCCAGTGCCCTTTCTGCTCCACTCACTTTTTCCTCTGGTTCCTCTTTCTCTCTGTTCATTGGGTGTTCTGCATCCCTCCTTGAGCAACTTCATCACATACACCAGGAACAGCGTTTTTCAACCTGGGAGTTGGGACACCTGGGGGGGGGTCATGAGGGGGTATCACCGGGCTCACCAAAGACCATCAGAAAACACAGTGTTTTCTGTTGGTCATGGGAGTTCTGTGGGGGAAGTTTGGCCCAATTCTATCGTTGGTGGGGCTCATAATGCTCTTTAATTGTAGGTGAACTATAAATCCCAGCAACTACAACTCCCAAATGACAAAATCAATCCAGCCCAACCTCACCAGTATTCAAATTTGGGCGTATCCGATATTTGTGCCAAATTTCATCCAGTAAATGAAAATACATCCTGCATATCAGATATTTACATTACGTTTCATAACAGTAGCAAAATTACAGTTATGAAGTAGTGAAGGAGGTTCAAGCCTGTAGTAAATTCGTTTTGGTACCCCTCCCTGCAGAAAAGGAGCAGCACGTCAGCATCAGAGTGGAAATGCTCCAAGAAATTCTGTGTTCTGCAATAGATATAAGGTAGTCATGAAGGTAAGGCTTCACCTTCTCGGTGGTGGCCCCTCAGCTATGGAATGCCCTACCCGTAGACATCAGGCAGGCCCCTTCGTTGCTAGAGTTCCGGAGGAAGGTCAAGACATGGCTCTATGAACAGGCGTTCGGTCAACAAGGCAACTGAACTCATGAAGACGGTATAAATGAACAAAGGAATGGTAGAAGGATTATGAGAACGGAATCTGATTTTACTGAGGCGTTGATGACCACGTTGGTTTGTCTTGTATTGTCTGTCGTGTATGTTGTGTTTTAACTAATTGTGATTGTTATATAAATTGTATTGTAAACCGCATTGAGTCGCCAATTTAGGCTGAAAAATGCGGTATAAAAATAAAGCAAATAAAATAAATAAATAAATAGGGCTTGCTGAACGTGGGCTGAACATGGGCTGGGACTTGAGTGGCAACAGATATTTGGCTGAAATTTGCCCAAGAAAACATGTGCAGTAGAATCTTGATGGATAAGAAAAACCTAGATAACATGTGGTCAAGGGGTGTGGGGCACCACAGCCTTTTTCAAGTACTGTGTCCTGCGAGTGCATTACGGCTGATCCATCTCCTTATGGCCATAATGGAATAAACCTTGTTTTTTATCTACTCCTGAGACTGGACATTTTGCCTGTTTGCCTCCCGCGACCGGACCTTCAATAGGGGCCCAAATTTGGGGTCCCTTACAGTAGCAACAAAAATAATTTTATGGTTGGAGGTCACCACAACATAAGGAATTGCATTAAGGGGTCGCAGCATTGGGAAGGTTGAGAACCACTGACCAGTAACAAGAAAACAGGGCTGCCCCTTCCCTAAAACCATGCATTTTAAACAAAGATTGAAAGCAAGGCAGGTAGGCTTTTTATAAATGACATTACAGTCCAAGTTCCACATTGTAGGAGGTTTTTTTTTACTTTCCCTTGAACAAGTGGATAGTCTTGGAAGCAGGGAGGCATAAATTCCTAGACAGGATTGAGGTTGCAGGTGCAGCCTCAGTCTCTTACTTAATATGCTTTTTTATTATGTGAGCTGACTATCGAAATGACTTTATCGCCTTGTTCCTTAGCTTCTGTCCATCCCACATTCTTTTCCTTTTCTAAGCTTGGGTCACAAATGCATGTCTGTGGTTATATGAGGTTTAATCCTAATTAAATTGATTACCTCCTCTTTGCATAACTGCAAATATTCTAATATCTATGTCTACTGTGCAGCCTGAATGTTCATAAATAATGTTCTATGACATTATGTGAGCTCAACCAATTAGTAGCACTGGAGTACATAGAGCACATATGGCATAGAGCATGTGGCAAATGGAATGATATTGTGTTCTGATTAAAATGTTTTGGCAAATCGGTAGGGTTTTTGTTATTCTTATTCTGGCTATCCATGTGTTCCAGTATGTAAGTTAAAACTGAAATAACAAGTAACATATAGTCCTAACTCTCTCACACACTATTTAAATTGTCCTTGCCAGGCAATTCAATCAGCTAACAGCTGGATTAGGGAGAACTTTATAAAAGGAGAGTGCATTACGAAATGAAGCATGTAATTGATGGAGGTACTTTCCAAGGGTGTGCTGCTTGTCGTGGGGCAGAGCTCATTAGTCTATTAGTTGCTTGACCATCGCTATAGCCCTCCACTTCCACTTCCTATTTCAAGCTATGTGCATTGAATTCTTCTTTGAATCCCACTCGTCTTCTTGTAAACCAAATGTTACTGCATGATAGAATGTGCTTCCAAAGCCAGCCATTCTCCATACAGCTCAGGAATATGGCAGGCAGCCAGAAGCTGAAAGTGAGAGCTGTCCATTTCAGCTGCTCCGCCTGCCTGATGGCAATTGCCAGCTGTTCCATGGCGGGTGAAGCTGAAGGTTTGGTCTCACTCCCGCTAAAGGGCCTCGCTGGCAAAACCGCAGCTGCTTGAACAGGAGCGGTCTAAGGTCTGTTTCAAAGAGATGCTCTGTGATCTTACAAAAATAACAAATTTTTTTGATATCTTTAAAAAAAATCATTTTTAACATCAGTTTCTAAGGAAACAGATGACATTGTGATAACTGGAAGCCAGCAGTGGAAGCTGACTCAGCTGGTGGCCAGTTTTGTTTCAGTTTCCATGGAAACAGTTTTGGAATAGGCATAAATAAACTCACAGAATGCAGACAGCTATAAGACGGGTGGACATATGTCTTTTCCCAGCCGCCTACCTGGCCTTTCTTCCCCTCAGCACGTATGGCCTTGGACCACTCACACTGACTTAAGGTCATAGACTTCTGAGTACAATGCATGCTTTCCAAGAATGTTTAATCGTGGGTCATTTTAGGGGAAGATGTGTGTGAAATGCTGTAGTTCCAGTGAAATCAGTAGCAGTTTCATGGTTCTCTGTAACAGGTGAGGGTTTATGCTCACAGCAGCTTTAATGAGAGTTACATTTGTCTTCTGAGAGCAACATTGGCCTTGCAGAGCATCAGAAACAAAGGAAGTTGTCGTAAATTTTATTTATGACAAATTTTATTTATGATAGTCCACGCTCTGGCTACATCCCGTATAGATTACTGCAACACGCTCTATGTGGGGTTGCCTTTGAAGACGGCCCGGAAGCTTCAAATGGTCCAGCATGCAGCAGCCAGGTTGCTAACAGGAACGGGGCTCAGGGAGCATACAACTCCTCTGTTGAATCAGCTGCACTGGCTGCCAGTCTGCTACCGGGCTCAATTCAAAGTGCTGGCTTTAGCCTATAAAGCCCTAAACAGTTCTGACCAGTCTATCTATCTGAATGCATCTCTCCCTACGAACCCCCCAGGAACTTAAGATCGCACGTCTGGCGGGGACAAGAGAGAGGGCCTTTTCTGTGGTGGCCCCCCAGGTGTGGAACTCCCTCCCTAGGGATATTAGATCAGCCCCCTCCCTCCTGACTTTCCGAAAAAGAGTAAAAACTTGGCTCTTCAAGCAAACATTCGGAACCCCAGAGTAAACAGACAAACTAGAGTTGGAAATTGACCCAGGAACGGCCAAGACAATGTAATGGATGAAGATTTAAACGAGAGGACATAGTTTCTTTTTAAATTGTTTATTATGCACTGTTGTTTATGTTTAATTACACTTGATGTTTTTGCTTTATCAGTGTATGTAATTTGTTTCGACATCGAATTGTGCTGACTCTGAGTCGCCTTCGGGCTGAAATTGGCGGGATAGAAATAATGTAAATAATAAATAAATAAATAAATGTAAATTTTTCTTCCATTTAAACTTTGTGAGACCACTTATTTATTGTATTTACATTTTTGGGACCATTGGTCCACTTATTGGCAGTGGAGTTTTCTCAGTCACTAGCTAGCTAAGAATGCAAGGCTGGGGTTAAAATTGCTGGAAGAAACATTAACAACCTTAGATATGCAGACAATACCATTTTGATGGCTGAAAGCGATGAGGAGCTGAGGAGACTTCTAGTCAAGGTGAAAGAAGAAAGTACAAAAGCTGGGTTGCAGTTAAACATCAAAATAACCAAGATTACAGCAACAAGACTGATTGATAACTGACAAATAGAAGGAGAAAACCTAGAGGAAATGGCAGACTTCATATTTCTAGGTGCAAAGATTATTGCAGACGCAGACTGCAGCCAGGAAATCAGAAGACGTTTACTTCTTGGGAGGAGAGCAATGACCAATCTTGATAAAATAGTGAAGAGTAGAGACATCACACTGGCAACCAAGATCCACATAGTTAAAGCAATGGTATTCCCCATAGTCACCTACGGATGTGAGAGCTGGACCATAAGGAAGGCTGAGTGAAGGAAGATAGATGCTTTTTAACTCTGGTGTTGGAGGAAAATTCTGAGAGTGCCTTGGACCATGAGAAGATCCAATCAGTCCATACTTCAGGAAATAAAGCCCGACTGCTCATTGGAGGGAAGGATAGTAGAGGCCAAGATGAAGTATTTTGGCCACATAATGAGAAGACAAGAAAGCTTAGAGAAGACTATTATGCTGGGGAAAATGGAAAGAAAAAGGAAGAGGGGCCGACCAAGGGCAAGATGGATGGATGGTATCCTTGAAGTGACTCAGGCCCGTAGCCAGGTTTTTGTTTCAGGGGGAGCTGAGTTTGATTTGGGGGGGGGGGGCTGAGTCTGAGTGAAAGAGGGTCTATCCTAGCAAACATTTCGTATCGTTATCCCAATAGCCACCCCCACCCCCCACCCCACCCCCCCCCGGCTACATGCCTGAAGTGACTGGATTGACCTTGAAGGAGCTGGGGTGGTGACAGCCAACAGGGAGCTCTGGCTTGGGCTGTTCCATGAGGTCACGAAGAGTTGGAAGCGACTGAATGAATAAACAACAAAAAAGCTAGCTGAAAATATTGGGGATTGAACCTGCAGCCATTTGAAAGTTGGAGGGCACCCTCAAATATAAACCTCAACTAAGAAAACTAGCAATCCCCACCCCAGCCCACTCCATAGACAGAATTGTTGGAATATTCCCACTCTTGTCATTTGCATGAACATTGAAGTAAAGTCTCTCCAACACCCCCCTCCCCCCCCCAACACATACACACATTACACAGTGTCTTCCATTCTTAATCTAAAGGAAGGATGTGCAAGCCGACTAACATTTATAGTTGTTGTTTTTTGCCTCTCTATGCTCCAGTTGAGAAAGTGATCCCATGTTTAATCAAATATAGCTCCGTAATTATTGTCTCACTTGAATTATCTCTATAAATGAATTTATGAGGCAATGTTTATTAAAACAAAACTTAATTAGTAAACTGACCTTTGCTATGAAATGGTAATGTGCTTATTTTCACCATTTGATCTAAACGTGGCAGCTAATTGCTTTGATTTGAACTGAGTTTAACTGAGTTTAGCTTTTAGGACACAGTTTGGGGGCTCTTCTGTTTACAGGTACCCTCACCTGGTTTTAATAGAGAAAAAATGTAGTTTTGGTAAAGAACTATTGACAACCTACCGCATAGAGGTAGGAGATTCAGGTTTTGAAAACTATATTAGTCTACTCCTGGGTCCCTTGACATACAAGTTGTTTATTTCTCCTCCCTTTGACATACAAGCAAATGACCAAAGGAAAGCCAATCTTTTCTATTTGAAATCCGGTTGTAGTGCACCACTCTTTGATTATATCATTCCAGAATGTAAGAAGGGGATTGCGTGCTTAAATTCTACCCTATTAAAAAGTCAGCATATGAGGCTGAGCCTTCGTTGTAATGATTAGATTTCTGTGTACAGGAAGGCAAGTTTATTGTTTACTTTAAAAGCACCAACAAATGTGAATTCAAATATGCAGTTCCTCAGCAATGGTCTAACATTATAAAATCCCCAAATGACCCTACTATGTGATTACACTATTCCAAAAACGTAGGCAGGATCTTTGTTAAAGTCATGCATACTGTAACTCTTCTTAATGATGTCAGGATTTCTGAGACAGGCTACCAGTACCTTATATTTCTGACAACTGATTACATAAACATTGATTTCTACTAGGTCATAGGAGGGGAACATTTCAGATTGGAGTTGGCGATATTGTCCTTCACAAAATTCTTCAGGGACCATGCATGTTGGTGTCTGAGACCACGATGGGTATATTTCCATAGGTACATATGATCACAATGCCGATGAAGAGGCTTTTGCCTTGATCAGAATTGTGATTGGAATGAGGGAGTTTTGGGAAACTCAGTCTTGACCTCACTCAAGTGAAACTAATGTGAAGAAAATCACTCTATCAGGCAGGGAGGGACCTCTCAGGGTTCCCATTGTAAGAAAGACTTCTGTTCTACCCTTCCTGCAAGCCACAGAGAAACAACATGAGTGTGGTGGAGGCTCCTTCTTTGGAAGCTTTTAAACAGAGGCTGGATGGCCATCTGTCACAGGTTATTTGAATGCAATATTCCTGCTTCTTGGCAGGGGGTTGGACTGGATGGCCCATGCAGTCTCTTCCAACTCTTTGATTCTATGATTCTATGAACATTCTGGATTTAGCATCACAATCATAGTGGGAAGCATAAGTAGCTTTGACCTCCACCTCTTCCAGTGATTTTGCTAAAAATGTTTTTATGGGAAAAAAGGCACAGGGGAATTAATCCTCTTAATTCTCCTTTTTTTTAGTAGAACTGTATGACAGGCTGTCATGAATGCAGTGGTAGACCTCACAATGCCCCACTGATATGGCCATCAAGGTCTGCATGTGACCCACAACAAATGAGGTGGTACAACAGGGACATTTTCCTAAAAAAAAAAGAATGTTGTGAAATTATCTATAGGCCTTAATATATTTAGCCCACTATAAGGATTCCATCAAATACTGGTGTGCAGTGTGTCTGCAACAGTCTTTGTACTAGCCTGGTGGAATCCCACTGAAATGAACAAATCCATAACTGGATCATAATTTCTATGAGACACAGTTCTTACTGGTTCACAATTCTTGTCCCCTTATACATTAGGAAGAAAAGATTCTGAAGTTTTTTTTTTCTTAATTGACACAGAATACATGTTGCCTAGAGAAGACTGCGCAGACACCCTGTTGCTTTATCCAGGCAACATGTCTTTGTCTGAATGCTTGAAGATCCCCAACTCCTTCCACAACCAACTATTATTTCCCCAAGGTAAACTGATGTACCTTGGGGGATGACAGAGTAGCCCATAGAAGTGTTCAATATAGCCTTTCCCCCCAGATATTTCTTAATACTCTTTATAGCATTGTGAGTGCAGACCAAGGGTATCGCAAAAATGGGATTAGGTTTATTCACAAAGGCAAGTATCTCTTCTTGAATTATTGAGAGTCAAATGGGCACAGTCCATCTTAGATAGTCACAATGTTTGAGTCTGCTTGCACCTCCCTAGACTATCTCCACGAAGGGTTTTGGTTTATGTATGTAAGGCATTGAATTTTGCCATTAATTTTGTGTAAACCACTTTGAGTCCCTCCAGGGGTGAGAAAAGTGGTATATAAATACTGTAAATAAATAAATAAATAAAAGGGCACCATGAGAATGGAGAATTCTTTTTTAAAGTCAGGAGAAATCAAAATAGGGGATAATTTCTTGAATTCTTATTGAACTCAGATCCCTCACTGATGTTATTGGTAAACTTGTTTGTAGTGAAGGAAAGCACAATTCCCTTAGCGATGCTGTGAAGAAGACTATATTTGCCTACTCTGGAACATGCAGCATATAATTGTCCTTCTTTAGGGGTCACTTTCAAATTTATGATACTATATCTGTGTGTGTGTGAATCATATATATCTATCTATATCTATGGCTGGATGGCTCTTTGTCAGGAGGGCTTTGGTTACCTTTTCTTGCCCTGGTGAAGGGAGTTGGACTGGATGGCCTTAAGTATTTTCTGTTGGTCATGGGGGTTCTATGTGGGATGTTTGGCCCAATTCTGTCGTTGGTGGGGTTCAGAATGCTCTTTGATTGTAGGTGAACTATAAATCCCAGTAACTACAACTCCCAAATGTCAAGGTTTATTTCCCCAAAACTCCATCTGTATTCATATTTGGGCGTATATGGAATATTTGTGCCAAGTTTGGTCCAGATCCATCCTTGTTTGAGTCCACAGTGCTCTCTGGATGTAGGTGAACTACAACTCCCAAACTCAAGATCAATGCCCAACAAATCCTTCTAGTGTTTTCTGTTGGTCATGGGAGAACTGTGTGCCAAGTTTGTTTCAATTCCATCATTGGTGGAGTTCAGAATGCTCTTTGATTGTAGGTTAACTATAAATCCCAGCAACTACAACTCCCAAATGACAAAATAATTTTTTTATGTGATGGTCATTCCTTGGGTTAGTAGATGTCTTGTGACCAAATTTGGCAGCAATTCATCCAGTGGGTTGTTGTAGGTTTTTTCAGGTTATATGGCCATGGTCTAGAGGCATTCTCTCCTGACGTTTCGCCTGCATCTATGGCAAGCATCCTCAGAGGTAGTGAGGTCTGTTGGAACTAGGCAAAAGGGTTTATATATCTGTGGAATGACCAGGGTGAGACAAAGGACTCTTCTCTGCTGGAACTAAGTGTGAATGTTTCAACTGACCACCTTGATTAGCATACAATGGCCTGACTGTGCCTGGGGCAAACTTTTGTTGAGAGGTAATTAGATGTCCCTGCCTGCTTCCTCTCTGTTGTTGTGCTGTTGCAATTTTAGAGTTTTTTTAATACTGGTAGCCAGATTTTGTTCATTTTCATGGTTTCCTCCTTTCTGTTGAAATTGTCCACATGCTTGTGTATTTCTTTTTTTTAAATTATTCTTTATTGAAAATTTTTAAAAGAGGATAAGTACAAATACATATACATATACGAATACGAATAAGCACAGACAAATAGAAACTTCGACAACCGAACCCTCAGAGGGGGGTAGGGTTGGGAGGCAAAAAGGAGGGAGGGGGGTATGACTGGGGGAGGAGAAGGGAGGGGAGGGGGGGAAGGGAGAGGGAGGGACATATACACAATACACATGCTTGTGTATTTTAATGGCTTCTCTGTGTAGTCTGACAGAGTGGTCCAGCATTTCTGTGTTCTCAAATAAAATGCTGTGTCCAGGTTGGTTCATCAGGTGCTCGGCTATGACTGATTTCTCTGGTTGAAGTAGTCTGCAGTGCCTTTCATGTTCTTTGATTCGTGTTTGGGCGCTGCGTTTTTTTGAGTTATGTTAATACCACAAATGAACATTACATTTTTATTTATATAGATAGATGAGTAGCAGATCTGGGGGTGGGTGCGGGGGGATACCAAAATGTAACAGGATGAAAAAAATGTACATGCCAAGGATTCTGCTGCCAATCTGAATGTAGGTGAATTTTTCATAGATCTTTCAACATCAACAGCTTATTTCGTGCTTAGATAATTAATAAACAAGAAAGAATATGGCCATTTATATTTTAATCTTTCAAAATCCTCATTTCGTAAACAATAGCTAAATAATGCTTTCTGAGTTATCCAGTATGCAGTTTGCAATAGTGCAAACTAATTAATGAAATGTCTGTTGCCATTTCTCAGTGAAAGGTAAATATTGCCTCTTGCTACTGTCCAAATGCAAATGGCTAACACTGAGGAATGAGAAATGCCACAGCTATCGCTGCATCTTTCTTCAAATGGTTCATTTGCCTTTGGCTTTTGGATTTCATAGTAATGAAGATGAAAGATTGATTGGCTCACTGCTTGACCTACTTTGAAGAAATGAAAGAGCAGGTGGCTGGCTTCAAACTGACACTGAAAGCAAAGAGCTCTACAAAAAAGGCAGCAGAATAGATGGTTGAGGGGAAGTCTCCCTTAGCACACAAAGCTGTTTCCCGCAAAGAATCATTTAGTCGCGTTACCCTTTAAAACGGCATATATTTCTTTTTTGCCTACTTACGCTAATCGTTCTCATTCCTGGTTTCTGTAAACATGTTTTGGTTTCTGCTTGAGCATATAGTTTATTAAACAATTTCCATTAATGCATCAGGGAGCTGTTAAAGCATGATAATTCCAACATCCTGAGCATCTTGTATAAATATTTACAGAAATTTATTGTAATTGCAACATGTTTAATCTTTGTATAGAAAGACACATATTTACCCAGATTTGAAATTAGTATCCCCCTTTTTAAAAAAAATATATACCATGAGACATTGAAAAACATCCTGACTGTGAGAGCCGTTCAGCAGTGGAACTCTCTGCCCCGGAGTGTGGTGGAGGCTCCTTCTTTGGAGCTTTTAAACAGAGGCTGGATGGCCATCTCTCAGGGGTGATTTGAATGCAATATTCCTGCTTCTTGGCAGGGGGTTGGACTGGAATGCCCATGAGGTCTCTTACAACTCTTTGATTCTATGATCCAATGGAATAGAAGAGCTGTTTCTCCATCTAAAGCTAAACATTATTCCTTTATCCTGTGACAGATATGCCTCTCAACACGTCATAGCAAAATAAGATCTCATTAAGCTCTTTCATATAATCATAGAGTTGGAAGAGACCTCATGGGCCATCCAGTCCAACCCCCTGCCGAGAAGCAGGAAAACTGCATTCAAAGCACCCCCTGAAATGGCAGGGAGAATGGTTTGAGGAGGAGAGACAAGGAGAGTTCCTGAGGTCTGAAAAAGCACGGTTTATTCGGATATGACCCTGCTGGTAGTCCAGGAATAACAGGGTACAGAACAAAGAAAAGCCTTGGTTTATATACCCTTTAAAATAATATGCATGCATCATACAGGCATCACAATGTGTGTCACAAAATTCTACTTTTACATTGACTTCAATGGCATATTTTAACTTCAACACCTGTCAATCTTCATTTTGAGCATCTTTATCTGAGGAGGTGCTATTAATGAGGACCATCGCCAGAATGTCTACTAGACCCCTGATAGCAAGAGCTTCCATCCATCTTGAGATAAGTTCTTCCTGAAGCCTCTTGATGGCCAGCTCATTAATTTTACGATAAGCTTCGCCTGGTACCAAAATGGAAGGAGTCTCCTGAAATTAGTCAGAGCCCTCTTGATATTCCTTTCTTTAGACCCAAACCTTTCTTGAGAAATCTATTTTTGCAACTTTTAAGAAGCAAAGTGAAGTGAAGGTCATGTATAAATATATTTCTCTTTGTGATTTCATATATTTTCTAACTCCTATTTCTAATATGGTTACATCCAATATATATTTTCCAGTATGTGTATTATGTATTTTCATCTTGCCTTCATCACCCCGGCAGATGGCCATCCAGCCTCTGTTTAAAAGCTTCCAAAGAAGGAGCCTCCACCACACTCCGGGGCAGAAAGTTCCACTGCTGAACAGCTATCACAGTCAGGAAGTCCTTCCTAATGTTCAGATGGAATCTCAGCAGAAGTGTCCTATCCACAACTGTAAATAATCTTTCCACCTTTTAAGAGATTGAAATTTTGTCATTGCCCAACTTAATAAAAGTTGTCCAAAATGGGCAGGTGTGTGCAGTTACAGGACAAGAACTAAAATTTTATTTTATTCAACATTTCTCAAAAGGTTAAATCCCTTTGACCTCTCCAAGAACATGTATAAGTTAAGATTGTGAATTTTCCGGGAAAGCAGCAGCTATTTGTTATGGCTTTAGTGAGCTTTGACTACATGTCTCCCTCGACATGGGAATTCTTGTATGCACCTTGCCTCTAATACTGGCCAACACAAGAGATTTCATGAACAAGCAATGTTCTGAAGTTATTTTTGTTTTGTCTCCCCAAAGACCTCACTTGTTTCATCTCCCAAAGGAATCAACTCACGGAGCCCCATGAGACATGACAAGCATATTTCATCCAGAATTGTCTTCCGTCATTGCAACCAGGGGAGTTATTTTTCACTCGCATGCCTGCCTGTCAGAACTATATTACCATAAGTTCTTAGCATCCCAGAGAATATTACTGAAAGATTACCATATGCAGTGTTGGCAGCTCTCGTGAAGTTGTTGTTAGCAACTTGATTTTGATTCTGTTGCGCAAGTTCTGGTGGAGGCATGATTAACCTTCATGCAACTGTGGAGAGGCAAAAAAGGAACCAAAAATCCCTCCCACACATGAAATCCCTGAGTCAAACTTCAGTGGCTCCATCATGTTGCAGTAATATGAAAGTCTACAACTTTGGCTGTCACTTCTCTGCCGCCAGATCAGAATGCTGCAACAAAGAAAACCCGGTTTGGCTAAACGATGTGAAAACAAATCCTTTGGTTTTGCCTGATAGAGGCTGGCTATGTGAGCTCCAAGTGTTTGTAAAACTCAAAATCAGAAGTAGCTTTGAATACACCCGAGGATGATAAGCCAACCTGTGACAAAGGTGGTACAAGAAGCACAATCAACAGAACTCTGTGGCTTGTCTAGAGAGGAAGCCCTCTCTTTCTATGACAGTTAGCTGTCTGCTCTGCAGCTCTGGTAGACTAGAATCATAAAATTATAGAATAATAGAGTTGGAAGAGACCATGTGGGCCATCTAGTCCAACCCCCTGTCATGCAGGAAAAGCACAATCAAAGTACCCCTGACAGATGGCCATCCAGCCTCTGTTTAAAAGCCTCCATGGAAGGAGCTTCCACCACACTCTAAGGCAGAGAGTTTCACTGATGAACAGCTCTAGTATGCCCTCTAAATCTTCATCGAAGTCATTAATAAAGATGTTGAACAGTACTGGGCCCAGGACCAAACCCTGTGTCACTTCCTTCCAGGATGACTCCCCCTATGAGTGAGAAATACGGTATACAAATACTGTAAATAAATAAATAAAACCATTGGTGAGCACCCTTTGAATTTGGTTGCTTAACTATTTACAGATCCATTTAATAGTAGCATTGCCTAGCCCACATTTGACTAGTTTTTTTGCAAGAAGGTGATGGGGTATCTTGTCGAAGGCCTTATTGAAATCAAGATATGCTACATCCACTAGATCAGCACCATACTGTAAGGGACCCCAAATCTGGGCCCCCGCTGAAGATCCAGTCATGGGAGGTGAACAGATGTCTAGTCTCAGGAGTAGATCAAAAGCAAGGTTTTATTTCATCACAGCTGTGAAGAGACAGCCAGCCATGCTGTACACGCAGGTCCCAGTACATGAAAAGGTGCAGCACCCCCACACCCCTTAACCACACATTATAGAGGTTTTTCTTATCTATCAAGATTCTGCTGCGCTTGTTTTCACTGCGATACATTTTGCCAATTATCTACCGTCACTCAAGTTCTAGCGCATTTCTGGCAAGCCCTGCCTTCATGACCAGTTTATCTATTGTAGAACACACAATTTCTCTCCATCCTGCTGTTGACATGTTGCTCCTTTTCTGCAGGGAGGGGTACCTTCTTCTCATTTCATTACCAAAGCAAATCTACTGCAGGCTTTTTGCCCCCCTTCAATATTGGAAGATGGACTATAAAGCTGTAGATTTGTACTGTAACTGACAAAATCAATTTCATAATATCAATTGTAGATAATGAAGAATATCTCTTTGTAAGAAAGATCAACAGTGCTGGTTCTTCTCCTCATCCCTATCACCAGCATAGATATATTTGAGACATGCCACTAAATAGTTACAGCTCTATGGGAGTAGCTGCATGTTGGAATGCTTTGCCTCATAGACTCTAACTAGAGCATATTCCTTTGCATTGTAGGTTTGGCTGCAAGCAGAGAAGTCTTGCTCTTTATAAAAGCATTCAGGTGTAGAATTCCCTCCATCATCTCATAGATCAGGGGTCCTCAAACTAAGGCCCGGGTGCCAGAGGTCCTCCAAGGTCATTTACCCAGCCCTCGCTCAGGGTCAACCTAAGTCTGAAAGAACTTGAAAGCACACAACAACAACAACAACAACAACAACAACAACAATTCTATTTCATCAGCCAAAAGCAGGTCCATACTTCCCATTGAAATATATTTGTTAAAATTGTTCTTCATTTTAATGATTGTATTGTTTTTAAGTGTTTTTTGCACTACAAATAAGATAAGTGCAGTGAGCATAGGAATTATTCATGTTTTTTTTTTCAAATTATAATCCGGCCCACCAATAGTTTGAGAGACTGAGATCTGGCCCTCTGTTCAAAAGGTTTGTGGACCCCTGTCATAGATGCTTAGTGTCATCTGTAGTGATTCAGTATCAGGATGGGTTCACTATTAACAGTATTCCTAAATAATTGTGATATATATAGAGAGATTGTTATATATGATCTCTCTACATCTGAGAACTCATGCCTAAGACACATTTTTAATCTCACAGACCTCCCCAATGTATTGGACTGGATTAGATCTGCTTCATGAAAAGGTCTGGATTAGATCCACTCTAATTACAGAAGTAATCCAAGAGTAGTTCTGTGATCTATAAGAAGGCCTCCTCTTCATTGAGTCTTTCTGTAAAATGGCATTATTATTTCATGCACATTAAGAGTAGCAATGTAAGAAATCTCATGTGTGTATGTGGTGGTGGTGGTGGGGGGGTTGTTGTAACACACGTATGCATACAAATAGAGGTGTATCTTGGAGGCACAGAAACAAACAGGAAGGTTTGCTTTGTTGTTGCTAATTTTCAAATTCCCAAAAAGCACCAGGGGCTTTTTCTTAATTATGGATCTTTTAATGAAGGCAATTTGTCAAATGGATAAAGATGGATTTCACTGGAGTCTTTTAATATTGCAGGTTTTGCTGTGCATAATTAGTATGGAAGCACGTTAAGTTTTTTAAAAATCTATAGTGTTCTAATTATGTGGCACTATCTCTGGGAATGAGGAAAGGCACAAATTCGGTTTTCACCCACACTGATTATCACATTTGTGCTATGATCATGAAGTACTAATCAGTCGTGATCCACATAGATTTCATTCTGTATCATTTGCTAGCAGCTAAAACAGTATGAAGAAGGCAAGTCTCTGGTGTATTGAAATACACTGACATTTCTTTAAGGGAAGATTGATTTTTTTTTCTCCACAGAGAGTTCTGTCTGAAAGCTGGACACATGATTTTCAGTACCTGATTAGTTTAGGCATTAATCCAGACAAAGTTAAGCACACATACGTCCTCTTGACTTAAACAGGAGAATTAGATAGATACTTGACTCAATCAATGGGACTTAAATATGCTTAGCTTTCATTGGGTCGTATGCATTTTGCCTTCATGGCTTTTATACTTTCCAGAATATTGCAAAGATGAAGTAGACATATTTGCAAAGACTGCACAATCATGAATAAAGATTGTGAGTTTTCCATAACAATTGAGCA